>NW_024037059.1:12826386-12872035 GCF_015706575.1 Patiria miniata
TGGGCACGGCTCCAGGGGAACCGCCGGTCGGGGACTCCGCCAGGGTGGTGGCTGGCAGGGTCGCTCGGCCCGGTCCCGGCTCCGCCGACCAGGCGACCTGTCCTGTTCAGGCGGGAAGCGATTTTTTTTTACACAAACTATCTGGGTACTTTGTGCGCTTTCCTATGGGGCTTGGTTTTTATAACCAGGCTTGAGTGGAGGCTACTATTTTTCAACTTGGTACGGATTTCGGACTTTATTTCCCTTTTAAAAAAAATCCTCCAGAGCCTCGGATCAGGAAAAGGAAATTGCTGCTATACAAGTAGTATCTGACTGAAAAATAACGTTTTAAAGATACAACTTTAAATTGTTGAAAAAAAGAGCAAAAATTGAGTGGGCAGAGCGAGGAATCGAACTCGAGACCTCCGATCATTAGCCAGCATACCTAACCACTAGGCTACGGCGGTGCTCGACAAAACTTTGCAATTCATAAATTATATACTTTCACACACGTGGAGAGAGTATACGCGCGCGCGCGTAGGTAAAAGGTTACAGGATTGTAGAGCGCCGCTACGCGGCGCTCTACAATCCTATAACCGTTATTCAAGTCGCCTGAAAAATGGGTACCCTGTACTATTGTGTAAATAAAATATTCGCGGGCGGGAAGGCCGGGAGGACCGCTCCGGGTGGTCGCGCCCCCCGGCCCCCCTGACGACTCTGGACTTACCCGTCTTCTTAGTGGCGGCGGCGACGGGGACCGTCCTGCCGGACCACACCGTCCGAATGGAGGTGGGTCTGGGGTCCCCTGCCGGGGAGAGATGAGGCGGGGACGGGGCCTGTCCCATGTCGTCGTCACTGGCGTGCACCTCCAGCGCATCGGCCTCCGCCATCACCACGGCCACGCTGTCCCCTTGGCAGAACCGGTGGTGTCTGGCGCGGACTTTTGCCCTAAAAAACCGAACTCCGCATCCTCTCTGGCAGGGGTATGGGCGCTCCGGTTGGAGCGCCACACACGCGGTGTTTAGGTGCCTCTTAAAGTTCCTCCTCCTCCCGAACGTCTGGTCACAGTGCGGGCAATGAATCGGGGCCGGGTCCATCCTGCAGGGGGAAGAAAAAGAAGAGCATTTGGTTATTTGTTGGCAATAACGGCTTGGTCGGATTATCTTCCGGCCAACCCTGGTGACTCTCCCAGGAGCCAGCGCCGATCGTGGTGAAGAGGGCTGTCCCCCTTCGGGCTCGGCCAATTCCGCATCGGATCCGGCGTCCTCGCTGCCCGGTCCTTCTGGGGCGGCAGCCGCCGTCGGCTCCGGAGGCAGTGTCCCCTTCCCCATCTGAACTGGTAGTGGTCCCTCCTCGGCTAACTGACCACCCACCCCGGCCGGCGGGTCCTCCCGGGTAGTGTCAGTTGACGGACTCGGTGGTAGCGTCACCTCCTGGTCTTGGGTTGTTGGCGGTCCCCCTTTTGGCAGGTTCTGCGCTACGCGCCTCCACCAGTCCACTTCGGCGTCGCCCAGATACGGCTTAAGCCGGTTGGAATGAACCACCTTGGCTTTGGCTCGAGGGGATTTTTGCACGCGGAACGTGACATCATCGATCTTCTGTGTCACCACGAAGGGCCCGTCCCACCAGCACTGCAACTTGGGCGTGCGAACCACTTTCTTGGAGGGGGTATACAACCACACAGGTTGGCCAGGCTTATAGCTGGCACTTTCTGCTCGACGATCGTAATGTCGCTTTTGATATGTCTGACTCTTCCGCAGATGATGGGTAGCACAACATGGGTGCGGTGGTCAATGCGTCCTTGAGGTGCTCCAATGCTGACTGGCAAGCACTCACCCAGGAGAACGCCCCTTGGCTCTTGGTGGTAAGGGCATGGAGGGGGCGAGCAATCTCGGCGAAGTTCGCAATGAAGCGCCTGTAGTAGGACGCGAGGCCTAGAAAACTCCCTACTTGAGTCAGGTTTGCTGGTTGCGGCCAGTTCCTGATGGCTGCGACCTTTTCCGGATCCGTCCTTACTCCCTCGGCCGACACGAGGTGACCCAAGAAGGACACCTCGGTCTTGAAGAGATCGCATTTCTTCGGTTTGAGCTTCAGGCTGGTGGCTCGGAATCGCTCCAGGACCGTGGTCAGCCGCTTGTGGTGTTCCTCGAAGTCTGGCCCCCACAAGATCACCCAGGTAGACTACTGCCACCTGCCACTGCAACCCCCTCAACACAGGGCATAACGGTCAACTGGTACAGGCCGTTCTGCATCCCAAAAGCCGTCTTCTCCCGGTCACCCTGGTCCATGTCGACTTGCCAGTAGCCACTGGCCAGATCAAGGGTGCTGAACCACTTCGCCCCGCTCAAAGCGTCAAGGTTGTCCTCGATTCTGTTGATGGGGTAGGCGTCCTTCATCGTCACCTCATTGACTTTCCGGTAGTCGACACAGAACCGGACAGACCCATCCTTCTTCCGGACCAGCACCACCGGGGATGACCAAGGGCTGTGGGAGGGCTCAACCACGCCATCCTGCAGCATCTGTTTTACCTGCCGGTCCGCTTCTTGCCGTTTATGTATCGGCAATCTCCTCGGCGGTTGACGTATAGGCGTTGCTGTCCCTGTATTTATTGTGTGTCGGGGCAGTTCGGTCTGACCAAGTTTGCCGTCCGGGCCAGTGAATGCTCCAGCGGATTCCGTCAGCAATTCAGCCAGTCGGGAACGTTCAACAAGGTCAAGGTTCGCGGCTCCTCGCTCCAGGAGGTCTTGCAGATGGGGCGGTGCCTCTCTCTGGGCATCCGTCCTCTGTCCGGTGTCACCCAAAGGGAGGTGGTTGACGGCAGATCCTTGTTGCCCGTCCTCCAGCTCGATCACATCCAGACCCTCCATTGGTGAGAAGAGAGCCAAGCGGCTGCCTTTGTAGACCGTTACAGGGTCGGTCGTCGGGTTGAAAACCCGAACCGGCACGGTTCCATTGTTTGTGTCAACCAGGCCGGTAGCGACCGCCACCCGACAATTGTCCGTAGCCTCCAAGCTGGGGTAAACCATCCTGACTCCCATCCGTGGTTCAGTCTTTATCTCCTCCGTGAGGATCGCCTCGTGACCAGCTGGGATTATCATGTTCTCCGTCACCTGCACTCTCGCCACCATGGGTTTGTGCGTAACACCTCCCAAGGGGACTGCCTTCCCGTTAATGATGACGGCGTTGTCTCCCCATCGCCATTCGCAGTGATACTTTGACAAGAAATCAATTCCGAGTATCACGTCTGGCTCGATATCGGCCACGGTAAAGGTGTGGTTTGCGCGCAGATCCCCCACTTGTAGGTTCGAAGTTGCCCCCCCTCCTCTTGTCGGCATGGGGATGCCGTCCGCCATCCTCAGAGCTGGAGATGACGGAAGGAGGTTCGGTCTCTCGGCACCGGGCCAGGCGTTGTAGATTCGCTCCGAGATCAGTCTCACTGTTGCTCCGGTGTCTAGGAGGCAACGCACTGGTTTCCCCGCGATCCTCCCCACCACGTAATTTGCCTGAGACGTCCCACCCAAGGCCGGCCTGGCCCGAACAGCCGGCTCCGGAACAGGAAGTTTCGGTATTTCCTCTTTCTGTGGTCGTGGTTGGAAGGAGGCAGACTGCCGTTTCTGATGAGGGCAGTACCGCCTGATGTGTCCAAATTCGTGGCACCCATAGCACTCCACCTGGGCACTAGCCATCGGTTTCCCTTTTCTGTTTTGCGCTTGTGACTCGAGAAATGCTTCCATTTCGGTCGCCAGAGTGACTGCTTCGATCAAAGTCGTCGCTTTCCTGGAGAAGATGTGACGCTGCAGCTGTTCCTCTCGAACGGCATTGCGGAAAGCCTCGACTGCCAAATCCTCACGGGCCTGTGTGGGCAGCTTCGGGTAGCTCTTCAACACCAACCGTCGGATGGATTGTCCTAGGCTACTGAGTGACTCGTCTCGGCCCCTCGTACGCATAGACAACTGAGCCCGATGTAGCGAAATCTGTGCTGTCACCCCGAACTGCTGCTCGAAGTTTTCCAAAATGGAGGAGTATTCCTTCCGCGTTTCCGGGACCATATCCGCCAATGCCTCCTGAGCCGTGTCCTTTAGGTGAGACGCAAGGAACATCGCCTTCTCCGCCTCGCCCCACTGATTGACTGCTGCAACGCTCTCAAAATGGATCAAGTAATCCGACCATGACGAGATCCCGTCAAACTTGTTGGGGAGCATCAGTGGTCTCCGACCTTCTTGCCTGAAGTGATCAGGCGTTGTAGTCCCCCGCTTGACTGGAACTTGGGGAGCGCCCCCCTGTTTAGGGGCCGCCCAAACATTGGCAGAAACTGGGTCCCCCCCCCCCCCGGAGCACCTGGTGGTGACGTCCCAGGGGATCTCCCAACTGCAGTGGTGTACGGCCGAGCAGCCGGGTCGGTTCCGCTCCGTTAGATTGTGTGCGGAGCAACCGTGCCGGCTCCGCCCCATTGGCTTGTGTGCGGAGCAACTCTGCCCCATTGACTCCCGTGCGGAGCAACCTCGTCGGCTCCGCACCATTGACTTGTGTGCGGAGCAGCTCTGCCCCATAGACGTCCGTGCGGAGCAACTCTGTCGGCTCCGCCCCATTGACTCGTGTGCGGGGCAACTCCACGGGTTCCACTCCATTGACTCGTGTGCGGAGCAATTCTGTCGGTTCCACCCCATAAATTCCCGTGCGGAGCAACCTCGTCGGCTCCGCACCATTGACTTGTGTGCGGAGCAGCTCTGCCCCATTGACTCCCGTGCGGAGCAACCTTGCCGGCTCCGCCCCATTGACTCGTGTGCAGAGCAACTCTACGGACTCCCGTCCATTGACTCGTGTGCGGAGCAACTCCACGGGTTCCACTCCATTGACTTGTGTGCGGAGCAACTCTGTCGGCTCCGCCCCATAAACTCCCGTGCGGAGCAACCTCTTCGGTTCCGCACCATTGACTTGTGTGCAGAGCAGCTCTGCCCCATTGACTCCCGTGCGGAACAACCTTGCCGGCTCCGCACCATAGACGTCCGTGCGGAGCAACCCTGCCAGCTCTGCGCCATAGACGTCCGTGCGGAGCAACTCTGTTGGCTCCGCCCCATTGACTCGTGTGCGTTGAAACTCTACGGGCTCCCGTCCATTGACTTGTGTGCGGAGCAACTCCACGGGCTCCACTCCATTGACTCGTGCGCGGAGCAACTCTACGGACTCCCGTCCATTGACTCGTGTGCGGAGCAACTCCACGGGTTCCACTCCATTGACTCGTGTGCGGAGCAACTCTGTCGGCTCCGCCCCATAAACTCCCGTGCGGAGCAACTCTGTCAGCTCCGCCCCATAGACTCCCGTGCGGAGCAAGTCCACCGGCTCCGTCCCATAGAGTCGTGCAGTGTGGGCCTGCTCCGAGTGGATGTCAGGACTCGCCGTACTGCGATAGTGGGGACGAAAGTACTGCTGGGGGAGATCCGCGCCCGGTTGTGCCCCCTGATGCGTGCTCGGACGGTTTCCCGCCCCCGCTATATGGGCAAATCCAGTCTGGGGGCGCCCAGAATGGGAGGCCTCACCAGTCGTATCCATGTAAGCACCAAGTGGCGCTTCCATGTAGGGCCTAGCACTATTTTCATGAGCGTAGGGATTGCGGGTTGCCCCAGGA
The DNA here is from genome assembly GCF_015706575.1 of Patiria miniata. Taxonomy (NCBI): domain Eukaryota; kingdom Metazoa; phylum Echinodermata; class Asteroidea; order Valvatida; family Asterinidae; genus Patiria; species Patiria miniata. Next base: position 12,831,992 of record NW_024037059.1, read on the forward strand.
CGAAACCCCGCCCCCGCTGCATCAACCAGCACAGCTCGGGATCGTTCTGAATGGAACGAAACGTCTGCTGCGCCAGCGTCTACAGCACGGGGCGGTCCCTCGTGGGACCTGGCATATACTGTGTTGTTACAGAATATCTGGGGTATATCCCGACGAAGCTCCACCCCCGCTGCATCGACCAGCACAACTCGGGATTGTCCGATTGGAACGAACCGTTGCTGCGCTGCCGTCTACAGCACGGGGCGGCCCCTCGTGGGACAGGGTACCAGTCATTGATGATTTATGGTAATGAGCACACCCGCCCCCGCAGGGGTAGACGTACTGCAATGACTTAACCCCCCGCCCAAGTCCCGAAATTCCACTTTACCATCCCCCACATCCTCCCTCATGAGAAAATCCGTCCCCAGAAACCCCCTTGTTTCCCCCTTTCCTCCCACCAAAATTCCCGGCCGGCCACCAGGGCCTCCACTGCGCGGCTCCACCGTGGAACCGCGCTGGTGCCCTCTGGCGGCCGACCGGCACGGACGCCACAATATTTATTCTTCTTCTTCATTCATTCATTCATTTTCATGATGACTTGATAAGTTGGGCCCAACTGTCGCTGTCGAGCATAGTGTTGGAAAGAGATGGACCACTCAGACCAGTTTCTAGCTTGATGGATGTTTTCAGGGTCATGTTGGGACGACCTTTTCGTCGAGGGGGCTCCAGGATTCCGGAGGAGAACTTGACTAGCTGGCTCATTATGTCGATAAACGTGACCGGCTAGCCGAAGGCGACGCTGTCTGATGGTGGTGGAGATAGGGGGAAGGGCACCATACAAAACAGAGTTAGGGAGATTGTGTTGCCAAGAAACGTTCTGAACAGCCCGCAACATCCGTGTATAGGTGCCATCAATGGACGCAGAGAACTGTTTGGTCAGGGTCCAGGACTCGCAACCGTAGAGGAGGATGGATTCTTCTGAGGTCTTGAAGATCTTAAGTTTGGTGGTCTTGGAGATCGAGGATCTCCATACTTTGGTCAGTGAGAACAGAGCAGACCAAGCTTGAGCTTTTCTACACTCGATGTCATGAGCTGTGTTGGTGTAGGAGCCCAGATACTTGAAGTCATCAACTTTATGGAGCTTACTGCCATCTAGTGCAGTGACGTCATCAGAGGTAGATGGGTTGATGGCCATGTACATGTACTTAGTCTTCTTTGCGTTAAGAGAGAGACCAACGGACTTGCAGCAAGCTCCTACTTTATGGAGGAGAGATTCGGCATCAAGGAGGGTGTCTGCAAGCAGACTAATGTCATCTGCATAATCTAGGTCGGATAGATATTGGGCAGGGTGTCTACTACTCCTACGGTGTGAGAGGGTGAGACCATCGGTTACACTTAATGCTGTCCGCAGGGCATAATCCAGAACTATGATGAATAGGTACGGGGCGAGAGGATCACCTTGAAGAACTCCAGTGTTGACGGAGAACGAATCTGATTCACCTTCGGGAGTGAGAACAACAGCACTTGTATCTTCATACAAAATGTTGATGGCATGAGTGGTCTCCTCCGGGATACCGTAAGCATGCAGGATCTTAAACATTGTTGGTCTGTCAACAGAGTCAAATGCTTTACAGAAATCGATGAAAATGATGGCAGCTTCCTTCTGGTGGTTACGAATTTCCTCAATAAGGCGCCTGAGGGCAAGGATTTGAGATGAGATTGAACGTAGAGGCCGAAAGCCACTTTGATTGGGACGGAGTATCTTCTCAACTTCCGGACGAATGCGATTCAGAAGTAGTTGATTGTATACCTTGGCAGCAGTTTGAGAGAGGCTGATTCCCCGGTAGTTGTCTGGGATGGTGAGGTCCCCTTTCTTTGGAACTGGGACGATGCCGGAAAAGCCCCATTCTGGAGGGCGGTTGCCTTCAAGGGTTGCATTGCAGAACCTTGTGAGATATTTCTTAAGTTTAGGAAGCCTCCAAACTTCAATAGGTATGTTGTCCAGACCAGGAGCCTTGCCAAGCTTCATTTGTTTAATGGCTATGTTGACCTCGGCTTGGGAGAATTTGCCAGTTATGATGTTAGGGTTTGGATCAAAGACGGGATCAATGGAGACTGGGTCATTGGAGGCATTATCAGAGCGGAGAAGCTTCTCAAAATGGGATTTCCAAGAGGCAAGTCGATCATCACCTTGAATGAAAACGGTGTTTGGACGTTTACCATAGAGCTGTTTTACCAGTTTCCAGGCATTTTGGATGGAGTTGGTCGATTCCAACTCGTCAAAAGTACTGAGGATGTTGTTGACTCTGAGGTCTTCTTGCTCGTCATACACACTACTGAGGTTGGATTGAGCAGCAGGAAGATTGGTTGGTAAGGAGGTGAGTACCTTTGTTCGAGCTACATTGACTGGTGTCGATGATGCAATGCTAGGTGGTCGTTTGGTTTGTGATGGAAGGAGAGACTTCCCAACACTCTCAAACACTTTGACGAAGGAGCCATAAGATTGGTCGTCAGGGCACAATGAGGACCACTCATGGGTGATACGGTCCTCAAAAGAAGATGCAAGTTCTCTATCTGAAGCCATTGCAGACCAGTTCAGTCTAGGACGGGCAGTAGGTTTTGTGGAACTGTTCTAAAGACGGCAGGACTCAAGTGTAGCATTCACTGAGAGACGTTTATTCAGCTCATCTCTGTATGGCCAGTATTCCCTGATACACAAGGGAACTGAGCCTTGTCCCCTGGCCAGCCTGCTTGGATGACCTGCATCAGCGTTTGTAGGGTTTGGTCAGCGAGCGTTGCCTTTTTGACTCTCTGCAGACGCTCGTCTGTGACGAAGATGGTTGGTTCCATGTTCTCCAACTCCATGTTGAGCTTCTGCTCCTGAGTGACGGAGAAGATCAGAGAGTCTGGTGTCTGATCTGTGACTTGTCGTGTTGGCAACAATGCTCGCGACAGTGTATCGCTCAAGTACATTCGCAAACCCTGCTTGTACTCTACGTGTAGTGAGTACTTCTGTAGGCGGAGTCGCATACGTTGTAGACGGGCTCACCAAGATTGGCTTTCTGAAGATGTTCATCAGAGGTTTGTGGTCGGCGAGCACGAGCACTTTGTTGCGGCCTAGGATGTATTGCTCAAAGCGCTGTGTGGCGAATACGATTGCCAAACACTCTTTTTCTATTTGAGCATAGTTCTGTGGCAGAAAGTGCTCGTGAGGCGTACGCGACTGGGCGGCCATTTTGTGTGATGACGGCTCCTAGCCCAACCTCGGAGCTATCACACTCGATCGCGATGTCTTGGTTGACATCATAGTAGCTCAGTACTGGTGCTTTAGTGATGAGCTTCTTGATCTTGTCCAGGGCCTCGTCATGATGTGTCAATCAGTCAAATAGTGGCTCGCATTCTGTGCTCAGTTCCGGCAAGAATTTAGCCAGATAGGTTACCACTCCGATGAGTCTCAGCACTCCCTGGACGTCTGTAGGGCGAGGCATGTCGAGTATGGCCTTGATATTCTCTGGGTCTGGAGATAGTCCGTCTGAGCTGAAGACGTGTCCCATGTATGTGGCACTGGGTAGCTTGTACCGTAGTTTGCCTGCGTTCAGCTTCAGATTCCGCTCTCTGCATCTCGAGAGAAGAGCGGTGAATGCAGCGTCGTGTGAGGCTTCTGCTTCAGCCTGCGTTTCTCCTGAGCCGTAGACGAGGATGTCATCTGCAATCACTGCGATGTTTTCCAGGCCTTCCAGGCACTCATGGAGCCTGCGCTGGAATTCTTCCGGTGCTGAAGAGATACCAAAGGGCATCCTCAACCAGCGGTAACGCCCGTAAGGCGTCCAAAATGTTGTCAGATAACTGGAGGGCTCATCAAGGACGACTTGAAGAAAACCGTCCTTGGCAGAACCAGTAACCTCGGGGCTACTTCGTCTACGGTGGGAATGGGGTAATGGCCTTGTTCAGGCCGTGTGGATCCAAGCATACCCTGATTTTGTTTGGCTTTCTGACGACTACCATGTTGTGGATCCACTTGGTAGGCTCAGTCACCCGGGCAATGGTGTCTTGGGCTGTCATGCTGTCTAGCTTTCGTTTCAGCTCTGCCCGCACCGGGATGGGTACTCTGCGCCTGGTGTTCTGCGTTGGAGTGACACTGTGATCAATGTCTATGTGGTAGAGACCTGGTAGCCGACCAAGGCCAGTGAATACGTCTTTGTACTCACTGAGGACCTGTTCCTTGGTTTGAGTCGGTGACTCTGTCACTGCATGCACTAAGCACTCCTGTGCGAACTGCATTAGTCCCAGAGCTTCTGCTGCTTTACCTGACAGCAGAGATGAGGGGGCATCCTCCACGATCTCGAAGTGGGTTTTCCTGGTGACCCCTTTGATCTGGCATCTCAAGCTGGCAGCTCCAACAGGATGAATTATTGTGCCATTGTACAGTTTCAGTTTAGTCTTTGATGGCACCGGAGGCGTGTCACTGAGCTGCTTGTAGTCTGTCAGCTTCATGGTGCTGCAAGTTGCACCAGAGTCTAGCTGAAATCTGATGGTCTTTGTCAGATCCCTTGTTGGCGTCTCCACTGCTAGCTCAACAGAGTATTGCTGCTTGGGCTTTGACTGCACTGTATAGATGCTTTCGTCGCTGCCACTTTCGTCTCCATGCATTTGGTGGAGCTTCTGTGTGGATTTCTGTGGCTGACGTTTGGTGCGGTCTTTGCCCGACGACTGGCAAACCTGCGCATAGTGGTTGCGTTTTTGGCACTTAGAGCAAGTTGTCCCGTAGGCTGGGCACTTGCCCTTGCTGTGTGATTTGCCACAGTATTTGCAATTTATGTTCGGAGGCTTGCTGGCTTTTCCAGATTTCTGTGTCCGCTGCTTGTTTTTCACAAAGTGTGCTGTCTCTGCCTCTACCGGATCCATCTGCTGAAGGTGGATCGCTGCCTGTTCACTGCTGCGGCATATGTCTATGGCTTTCTGCAATGTCAGTGACGACTCACGCAGCAGACGAGCACGGATGCTGTTGCCTACTACTCCTATGACCAGCCTGTCTCGGAGCATTTCATCGAGAAGCGCTCCATAATTGCATGTGGTTGCCAACTTTCTCAGCCTGTTCAAAAAAGTGTCAATGTTCTCTTTGGGCTCTTGCTTACAGGAGTTAAACATGAATCGTTTGTACACCACATTGCGTTTAGGGTCAAAATGAGCTCCAAGGCTGGTTAGGATTTGCTGTGGTGACTTTCTCTGTTCCTCTGTTAGTGGCAGATTTTCGTACACTTCATAGCACTCCTTCCCCATAACTGTGAGTAATGTAGCCACATGGATGGAAGTATCTTTCTTATCCAGTTCTGTGGCCACTAGATAGTTCTGCCAACTTGCCTTGAAAAATTGCCAGTTGGAAACCTGGTCTCCTTTCATGTCCATTTTCGCCGGTGGGGGAATGAGCGAGTGCGCCATGGTTAATATGCAGTGCGTGCGTAATGTACACCGCGATGTGTCCGTTACAGGCCTCCGTAGTTTACAGCGAAACGCACGTTGACGACAATGGCGTGAACTCAACGTGCAATGTATACGTACATGTACAGTCTATCGTTCACAGTGTAATACGCACGTGTTCAATGGCGGGAACTCCGCGTGAAAATTCAGTTTATCGTTCTCTTGCACAGCCTACCATGTGTGACAGGATCAGTCTGTGCTGCCGACGGATGCCTTGTGATCCGTTCACCAAGATTGCCGAAGATTTTGCCGGTTCTTTGCGGTAATGGCGCTGGATTCAGCTAATTTCTGACACCATGTTCTAACGACGGCAGGACTCAAGTGTAGCATTCACTGAGAGACGTTTATTAACAGCCGGTAATAACATCATAGAATATGGATACGGTGGCCGCGTAATGCCACTCCATAACAGGAACGAAGACTGAGCCTTATCTTAGCACAGACTATACGATGGTCGGAGCCAATTGGGTCAGATGTTGAATACGCTTGAGAATCTAGGATGCTGTTTCTCCAACGTTTACGGCACAGGATGAAGTCAATCTGTGACAGGTACTTGTTAGGTGAACGGTGAGTCCAGAGCTTTTTGGAGGACTTCTGAAATAGTGTGTTGGTAATCAGAAGGTTGTTACGATTAACAAAGTCACTGAGGAGCTGACCATTACGGTTGGTAGTAGAGTGGTAGGAGAACTGCCTTGCAACATGAGCGTTGAAGTCCCCTCCGATGACAAGGAGGGCATGTAGGGGAATGGAGGCAATTGTGTCATTGAGAAATTTGTAGAACCCAGTAATAGACGCCTCATCACTTGTGTTAGTGGGAGAGTAACAGGAGACAACGTATGTCTTGGGATTGCCTTTGAAGATGGCGAGCATAATTCTGTCGTTGATCTTAGAGATAGAAGTCAGCAGCGGGAGCAGTGATGTTTGAACAGTTATTGCTACACCACCAACGGCTGCACCTTGTCGATTCCGGGTTGCAGAAGAGGTGAAGATGGTTGATGATCCTAAACTAGAGATTCGGATATCAGGGTCTTCAGGTCGATGTACTTGACGGTGCTCTTGGATGCAGGTAACAGATAGGTTGTAGTCACATATGTGTTTATTAAGTTCCTCTCTTGATGACAGCGAAGAGAGACTTCGACAATTAAGCTGACCAAAAAGGATGGTTTTCCTAGGTCGAGCAAGACCCTTCCGGAGACTATTTTTATCAGACGATGCCCTCCCAAGAGAGTTTCGGACGCCGTCGTCATAAGACAGAGTGTCAATAGTTCCGTGAGAGGGCAGATTTGAAGCAGGGGCTTTAACCCTGGTGCTGTAGGTTGAACTCATCATGTTTTCTATTATTATAGTATTAGTTTTCTTTGGTAAACAAATACAGAAGCCAGTTCGTGCCTGGTTTTAAAAGCGAAATAACCCCTAGTATAGTTTTGCAAAATAATAAAATAAATTTGCGAAATAACGTAGGCCTAATATTGTGAAGTAACGCAATAGTTTTTCAATCCTCAGAGTGCAGTATTTCGCAATACTATTGCGTTATTTCACAATACTATCGTGTTATATTGCAATGCTTTTACATTAAAGCCCGGTTCATACTCGGCGCGAAAGCGAAAGCAAACGCGAATTTGAGACGTCATGGCAAGTATTCGCGCTGCTAATTTTGCAAAAGTTGAACAGATTTCAACTCGGGCGAATATCGCAGCGAATGTTTCATGACGTCAAATTCGCTTCGCATTCGCATTCGCATGAAGTATGAACAGGTCTTTAAAGGCTTGGCGCGAAAGCGAACGCGAATATGTGACGCCAGGGCAAGTGATGCCAGGGCAAGTTTCGCAGCGAACGCTTTATTTCTCCATACTATTACGTTATTTCGCAATAAATGTTATTGCATTTCTTTGCAATGGTACGTATTGCATAATAAACTTTTGTTATGGGTTGCAAAACTATTGCGTTATTTCGCAATACTTTTGCTTCATTTTGCAATACTACTGGCGTTATTTCACAATACTGTCGCGTTATATTGCAATACTATCAGCGCGAAAGCAACACGAATGTGTGACGCCTGGGCAAGTTACGCCACACTGTTATTTCGGTTGTGTACTATATGAACCTAGCAACCAGTTGTGTAAAAAAATTGAACAAGTTGTGTAATATTTAACACAAATTTGTGTAAACAACAGTTTACACAACGGGTTGCTAGGTTCATGTAGTACACAACCGTCTAATTTTTACACAACCGAAATAACAGAGCAGGGTAAGTTTCGCAGCGAACGCTTTAATTTGCAATAATTTGCGTTATTTCTCAATACTATTGCGTTATTTTGCAATAAATTTTATTGCAATTTTTTTGGCAATGGTAGGTATTGCATAATACACTTTTGTAATGTTTTGCAAAACTATTGCGTTATTTCGCAAAACTACAGGGTGAGTAAAAAAACAACGAAACTCAAATGTCGGGACCATTGCTTTAGTGAAGTTTTGCATGTAGCATTGTCAAAATCTAGGATAGGATAATTCATAAGCTTTCTTTAGTACAAACGGCTGCCGTACCACATACATCCCAGGTTTAACATACATGTACATAGCGCCAAGCTCCATGAGGAATACACCCGCCATGTTTGAAAGAGACCCATTTGCGGAGAAAACTACTGCAAGAGGCGAAGAGCTAATGGTCAACATCTCCTCCGAACGGCGGCAATGTTGGATTTCTCTCATTGAAACCACAGACATGTCTTAGAACAGTAAGAAAGCCTGGGAACTCATCAAAAAGCTAGGCAACGGCCCAAAGAGAAGCCTAACCATGTAACCAACATCACAACTTAACAGCCAATCAAGTTGCACATCAACTACTTCTCAATGGCAAGGCACCTAAAGCAAAGAGTAAACCCAAACACAAAAACCCAATAGGACAAAATACAAGGATAACACAAGTTTCACGAAACCTTTCTCCATGTCAGAGCTTGAAACTGGCATATCCAGCCTCAAACCAGGGAAGGCTATTGGATTGGACAACATTGCCACAGAACAAATCAAGCATTTTGGAACTGAAGCTCCTCCAACTATTCAACAATTATATGGCAGGCCTGAAAATCCCCAAAATTTGGCGGAAAGCACACGTAATGGCGCTTCTGAAACCAGGCAAAGACCCATCCGACCCAAAAAGCTTCCGGCCGATCTCTCTCCTGTGCCACTCCTACAAGCTTTTTGAAAGACTCATCCTGAACAGAATCGCTCCACATATAGATGAATAACTTATCCCTGAACAGGCAGCCTGGTCAACTTATCAGTCTTACGCAACACATAGAAGATGGCTTTGAGCAGGAATGATAACCGGATCAGTTTTTGTTGACCTATCAGCTGTCTACGACACTGTAAATCACAGACTCCTGCTATGTAAAATACTCGATATTACCAAAGATGTCCATCTCACAGATCTCATAGAAGCAATGCTTTCTAACCGACGCTTCTTTGTTGAACTTGAAGTAAAACCAGAAGACGGGGGAGACAAAAGAAGGGCCTAGTATAATATCTACACCAACGACCAACCGAGAGATAAGGCCATACCAGGCGCGTTATCTATGCAGACCACCAGTGCGTTACCACTCAAAGTAAAGACTTCAAAGAGGTGGAGAACGCCCTCTCTGCACTATGTGGCTACTACGAAGAAAACATGCTTGAGCAAATCCATCAAAAGCACAAGTGTCTGCTTTCCATCTTAAGAACAAAGAAGCAAACAGACAACTCAAAGTCAAACGGTCTAGTACAAAGCTACAGCACAAAACTAATCCAGTTTACCTTGGATTAACATTGGACAGAAGCCAAGGCCCACGTTGAGCAAACCACAACGAAAATCAGCACCCGCAACAACATTCTCAGCAAGCTCAGCAGCTCCAGATGGGGAGCATGCCCTACTACACTGCGACCCACAGCACTTGCCCTCTGCTTTTCAACGACAGAGTATGCTTGTCCAGTGTGGGAACGATCTACACATGTCAAGAAGCTAGATTCTGCTTTAAACGCAAGTTGTAGATGTATAACCGGCTGCCTTCAGCCTACAAACTCTGACAGCCAGTATGCATACTCTTTGGCATCGCACCACCAAATGTGTTGATGGCAGTGGCCATTAGAGCCGAACGGCAGAAGCAAGTCATGGATTACATACACTCACTATATGGGCATACACCCCCACCGAGCCGACTCGAGTCACGTGAGAGTTTTCATTCAACTGTGGAACCCCTTCATACCTCTACAGCAGAGGCACGACTCGAAACGTGGAATGGAAATCGCGCCAAACTCACACAACAATTGGACATGAAAATCCCAGCTGCTGAAAGTCTACCTCGAGGTGCCGAGAATAACTGGCCTATTTAGAAGGCACTCAACCGCCTTCGCACCAGAGTTGGCCGATGTAGGGAATCACTCAGTAAGAGGGGATACACTACATGTCCAACGACATGCAACTGTGGAACAGAATCTCACACAATGGACCATCTCATGAGATATCCGCTGTTGTCAGAGCCTTGTCTCTCCAAAGATTTAGCCAACAACACCATCACGACACAGGTCTGTGCTCAACATTGGTTGAGAACAATTTGAGTAGGACACGATAGAAGTACCAGAATTATTGAAATCACTCATGTAATGTTCAAGTTAGGGAATTTTAAACACAGCCACCGTTTTCAAGTTCTGTCCACGGATCACCAAATGGTAAATGTTGTTTCAGCAAAGCAAAAACAAATCACATAGGGATGTGTGTGAATTGTCTTCGTTTTGCTGAAAGAACGCACACTTCGCTTGTTCGGTTTTGGGCAGGGTCCTATTATAAGTCCTCAAGGCTCGGGGGAGTTTGGTGTGGTCTTTTGCGGGCACCACACTTGCTTCACTTTCAGATCCACTCACGGACGGACTCCTTTAGCTTATACCAGTAGAGCTGGCGTTTTGTCTTTCTGATTGTCTTGTTTGACACCAAGATGAGCAGATGTTACGGCATTATGGGTAGCTCGTAAGTCGTAACACAGTATTTTTCAGCTAGTCGAGGACTACGAGCTGAAGATATGACTTTGTTCTGTCGGAAGTTACCGCCGTTCATACAGTATTCCGTTCTGCAAGGTCTTTGACGAGCCACTGTGTCTCTACAGGGACGTTGGGGTGATTGATCCAACCACTCAAGTACAACTTTCAGTTCTGAGTCTGCTCTTTGCATCACAGCAATTTTCTCCGAGGTACATAAACGTTGACCCACGATGCGGTATGTCCGTCACTTGAACCGGTGTTAGTGACCATCTCTGTCTCTGTCATCCGGCTTTTCAGTCAGATTAAATTGTTCTGCACTTTGCAATCCGGTACTTACACCGGTACTGCATTCTTGCCGGGAACAGAGGGCGAGTCGCAGTTCTTCCCTTTCTTACTGAGTCAGTGGCGTTTTTCGCACGTTTTGGTCGCATGGCCCGAATGGCGGCGGACAAGTAAAGGGTGTCCGGGAGTTTCTCCAGTAGGCGAGTCTGTGTTTGCAAAATAGCAGATCGGAATTCTTTCCCTACTGCCGACGCTGAACTTCAATGCACGAGCGCCAAATATGCCCAACTAGGCTGCGCACACCACCAAGTAGGAGTGCTATACCACTGTTACCATCAGTATGAGAACTGTCACGAATGATACGGGCTTGAATATTTCGGAGGTGACGTCACTGCACGGATGTGGCACTTAGTGAGCATGTTCTGAGGGGTTTGAGCTTCAGCAGAGTTAGTGTTGATGCTTCTGGTCGATAGATGGATAAACGTTGTCGACTTTATTGAAATGAGACCACTGCTCACTTTTAGCGCCGTACTTGTCACAATCGTTGGGGTAGCACGGCACCCTGGAGATCTCGAGAGGGCGTCAGCATTGCCGTGTTTCTGCCCTGCGCGATGTTCAATTATAAAGTCAAACTTCATTGTTATAGGCTCTAACAATGTGCCAAAAACAAACCTTTTTTTTTTGCGTAATCAATATCTCAGGGGAATTTTCGTGAGTGGAGTAAATTTTACAATCGTTTTGAACGATGTCAAGTCTCATTATTCGCCCCTGTTTTGAATTTTCAGTTGCTTCGGCATGTCTGCCGAAATAGCTCTTGTTTCCATTAAAATGTTTTTCCTCCCCATTCCCCGCCTTCTTTTTCAGACTCCTCTCCATAGGGTTTGTACACGTTTTTCTTCCACCAATACACTTTGGCCCTTTCGTCAATCTGATTGACTTTAGACTTGGCACACACGTATACTACCACCCACAGATGGTCTCTGACGATTTTCGTTGCGATTACGTCGTCGTTTGCCGTGGGAAAATTGAAGTGAGATCATGTTGACGTCATCACATGTCTAAGGCCCAGGCACGGCTCTACGGGGGGGGGGGGGGCGGGGGGGGGGCTAGGGGGCTTTAGCCCCCCCCCCCAATTTTTGTCTAGCCCCCCAAAAATAAATTCCGTAAAAAAAAATGCATTAGCAAAAAGAAGGATTGTGATGTACATGCGAACGGTCTCCCCCAAAGAAATAGTCGTGACAAGGGTGCATTTGTAGTTAATATAGTTTGAATGATTTTAGGATTTTATTGGCGCTCCCCATTGAAAATATGGCATGAGCCCCCCCCCCCCCCTTATTGATTTTCGGAGGCCTAAGTGTTTGAAGAAAATAACCGGTCTACAATTCAGCACGCCTCCTTGAAAAAACAATTCTGGATCCACCCTGCTAGCCCCCCCCCCCAAATATTGGTTCTAGAACCGCGCCTGCTAAGGCCTACATCTAAAGAACAATAGTTGCGATTTGGTTGTAACTTGATTTTATGTACCTATATCGTAATATGTTATAGGTAAACATTTAGTGACGTCGTGATAACGTCAACACAAGTCATGTAACGTTACATTAAATGTGTATTTTCAAATGTCTATGTCTACAGAACTGCATGTCCAATTTGGTTGTTATTTGGTAGGTACCTAGACCGAGATTAATTATGAGTGCAAGTGTGAAACAAACGGCAGTGTGCAACTTAAACCCAAATGTGGATGGTTAACGTGTAGCTCATCCAATGTTATCGAAATCGAACGATATTTTGATACAGCTCTTGCCCGTTTCATGATCGATGCATAAGAAACAAACTTGCATCAAATGCGTGCTCACCTCGACGTTTACGTTGCTGATAGTCTTATTGTTAAAGTGAAGCGGGTGGTGTTTTTGACGAAACATTCAGAGCCCACACGTTGAATACGTAAGGAAAACAGTATGTTAAACAGAATTCGTGATTATGTTCCCCGAAAGCAGCCTGTGTACACTTGTTGTCAGCTGTAGCAATGCCAACTTTAGAGTACTGTGGTACTGTATGGGGAGAGTAACTTGAGAGTATTGTACTGTATAGTACTGTATGTCATAAGCGCCCTTTTTCATGTGCGCCATTTTTTCACGAGTGTCCCTTTTTAACGAATGGTCGAATGTTCATTTGTCCGAAAGTTCAAAAGTCGGAATTTGGCATATGTTTGAAATGAATAAAAGGCTCAACAGTTCGAAGGCTCAATCCGAAAAGCACGCAAGGACTATCGTCTATTCGGACTATCGAACCTCCGGACTAACGGCAAGGGCGGATCCAGAACCAAATTTTCGGGGGGGGGGGGGCGCAAGATGTTGATTTTTTTTCTAAACGGGGAAGGGGATTAAGTACCTAGTATTGTGTGCTATTTCTACATCGTAAATTAAATCTAAAAGGTATGTGTAGCTCATTTAGTTTGGGAGGGAGGTACGCAACGCTTTGATTAATTTCCTTTAAAAAATAAAAAAGGTGTCTTCACTCCTTCGATTTTTTTGTATTGACAAGTTCGTGTTTTTTTGGTGGTAACTCTACTTAATAATAATGTTAGTAACTATACTTAACTATTAAAAATATCACTGAATCACATCGATATTTCGATAAAAAAGCTGTCGAAAAATATTTGCATCAGAGTAACCTCTGGATAAATAGTGGCATCAGAACCTATAGGATTCAGACGGAGGCAAATATTCTCACGCTTCTAAACAAGGCAATAAATGGCTCGGTTGTCTTACACGTTTGCTGCGGCCACTATGAATTACACCAGGACTAGTTTTTCTCAGAGCTGGGTGAAACCATTTACTTATAGATATCTTTTACATCTTGGCATCGATCTTTCAGATGGCTTGTTAATGCCTGCCACAGTTTAACAAGCTTAAACGATTTCGTCAAAAGAGGTTTTGTTTTAGTTCCAACGATCAGTCAATTGGCTGATCGGTTGAACACCGCCTACATTTCTTGTACGGGAAGTCCAAGTATGCTTTTGGGCAATAATTGGTTAGGTTCCTTATAGGATAAATGCAAATGATCCTATGGCGAATTAGGGTCCTGCAGGGCCTAAGATGCACACTGACACCCTTTACATTTGCGGCAGACGAGCACGATGGAAAACTCGGTCAATGTGGTTGTTTATTTACAACAAAGCGCACAACAGAAAAGGCGTTACTCGCTGGTTAAACAAGAAACGCTTCAGCTAAAACCGTTCAGACATCGTACTATAGAAGATGAAACCGTTCTGGGTTAGTGCTGAACCCTTCCCCTCCCAGGCGTTTTTACTTTTTAGCTGCGAGATAAACCCGATTCGATGTAACTTTAAAACCGTTCACCGACACCGTTTTGGCCAAGCGTTACAGTAAATCGACTTCAACTGGTGTTTTGGAGCGTTTTTAAAACGGTGTCTGAACGCCCCCTGATTCGAACATGAGAAATCTTAGCTCCCAGTGAGATCATAAATGGACTGTCATTAAGCGTTCACTTGATTAATTTACAATTGATTTGCAACACCCCTATTCAGCCAAGTTGATGTGTTCAGTGTAAAAGGTCGTATTTGAAGGAAATTAAATCTTTTACTTTCAGTGATTATTGACGACTCAGATTCATCACGATGGCTTGGGGTTGTTCATCGTTTGCCCTGCTGGCTACCATCGCTTTAATGCTGTGTGCCGTCACTTCTGCTCAGTCTTCATCAAGTAAGTGGGAATCCTCCATTGATGGTAAGGATAGAATCTTACTTGTCTCAGCTTATAATAGATTTCCCAGAAGTTCACGTTTCATTTGCTCCAACTCGACGAAATGCAAAGGATATCCTTTAATCTTTTAACAATACACTTTACCCCCCATCAAGATCCAGTGTCATCGTAAACGCTTTCTGGATTCATATTACATCCCTATTAAAACGATAATAGCATTATCACATGTCTGCTCCTCTCTGATGGGCGTTTCATTTCATCAGAAACCGAGGGGGTACAAACACGAAGTTTGTTGATAGAGTGTTCGCTGTTGGATGGTAGGATGTAATGTGGGTAAATACATGCACTTCGATTCACTTGTTCGTTCTACGTATGATACAGTACACCGGTGTTGTAGTCGAGTCCCTGGAGTCGAGTTCGTCTCGAATCATTTGGTTCCCAGTAGTCCGAGTCACGAGACTCTTGAGTCAAGTCCGAGTCCAGCTACATTTCTCTAGGCCCGAGAATTGGTAGGGTATTCGCTGATACATTGAAGAATTACCCCAGCAATATGGAGAAGCGCCAACCTGCTCCAAACACAATCGGCAGTTTATACCACAATTTTGTATCATGAACATTGATATGAAGACTGATTTTATCAGTTTTCCTCTTATTGGATCCTTCATTGGTCTGTGCCTATGCTTTTCCCTCGAATTATAGTTTGCATGGATACTCGGTGGCGTACGTAAGGTGAGGCCTCTCATCTTGTGCCACCCTTGCCCTCAGAATGTGCGGGAAGGCAAACATGAGTTTTTAATCGTTAAAACACATTCGGGTACCTCCTCCAGAAAATGACGCCCTCTAACTCCCCCCCCCCCCTCCCGCCCTACGGCAAATTGGATAAGCTATTCATGATGAGCTGGAAATAACAGTGTTCAAATTATGCTTGCATTTTCGACTAAAACAAATCAACAATTTACGCTATAGGAACTATTTGGCCTATTTGCATGTTTTAACACAATCTTAAAGATATAATGTCCGGACTCTTTAAGAAATTCGATTTTTTTTCCTTAACGTATAGTCATCTTGAATCTTTTATTCGGACGATAAAGCCTTTTCTCTTATTTTTGACAACTGCAAACCTCTTGAGGAAAAGGCCTTTGCATTGCTTTTGTGCACAAACAGATCCGCCTTGCGAGCAAACAGGTGACCTGTCCCTATATCATCTTTACTGATAGATACGGGTACCATTCTACGAGAGCTGGGTTATTGTTGGGCCGCAAATTATTCTAATTTGTGAAGTCATTCAAGTCAATATGCCAAAACGTACCGTGGGTCTGACGTCTCATTCAAAATGATTTTTTGGGTAGAGCCAGCTAAAATAATTCTTTCTTCTTGGTGAAACTCCAAAACAGCCCGGACAGAACATCAGGTAGATAACATATTTAGGCTACATCCTGGGTGCAATGAGAGTTCGTGCATATGAGGTCACATCAATCATCAACTCACAAGAAGAAGAATACTTCAGTCATTCAAAGGTTTACCACTGAGGAAATTTTACTTTGTGCGACGAGTGGAAACTAATTCTCGACTTTTGATTCTTCTATCAAACAACATTCATATTGCTTATTGTGTTAATTCTCTTTCAATTTTGTGCGGTAACAGAGCGTTGCCCGCCCGAGTGTACGTGCGGCACTTGGTGCGTTGAGTGTTCTCGCGGTTGGAATCTTGAAACCATCCAAAGCATCGACAACAGTACAGACTGTCTGTAAGAAACACGCTTAGTTTGTTTGATTATAAAAACATTTTGCACCTATAAACTTTACTGTTGCGGTGATTTGTTTTCATTCTGACATTGTTTTGTTTCTCATTAATAATAACAATAAGGAGAACTGATTTTATTTGAAGCATTACCTAGTTTCCCCTTTAGGACGCTAGTAAAAAAAAGTACGACACAATAACGGAAGACAATATATAGAATGAGGACTAGAAGAACAAACAACGTACACAATTTGACGGATTGACATAAACTGTTTGAAGGTATAAATTAAGCTTAAAGATCCTGGTCTGAAAGGTTGAAGATTGAATACTAAGTTTATTCAAAGCTTATGTCAAGAATTTAAAATGAGATTGTATCGTAAAACGCTTGTTTTGTTTTTACATTTTGTGCTATAAATTGCACTTGCAAATTATACGAGTCTAATAATGTGCACTGAAAGGGGACAGTATACTGCAGTAGGTCCTATCTAATCCAATTATCATAGTAGACTGTCCAACCCAGCAATGTAATTTCTTCATCTTTTCGTTTCATGATTGTCCACAGGATACTAAGAGAAGGCAATATCTCACATCTGGAGCCAGGCGTATTCCAAGGATTTTCTCGTCTCGAATGGCTGTAAGTGTTTAGTACCTATTTTTGGTGGCTGCGTTTGTTGCAAAGACCCGCCCTGTGAGTAGACTGGTTCCATGTCCTTACATTATCGATCTTGATAGGGGTAGGAACCAGTTTACACTACAGAAAGTGAATTACCGACGGGCGTATTTGTAAAAATTTAACGAAAACCTATTTTCCCTCATTCAATAGAAAACCCGAATGATTCACATTTCAAGCTGGCCCACTGTTTTACAGTTTTTTTTTCACCGGTTTATTTTTTTCTTTCTCTTTTGGTCTGTACTTTTTCTGATATTTGTATATACTCCGGTTGTTTTTCAAAACGTGTAACATAATTCGAGTATGTTCCTTTCATTCTGTTTTCATTAACTACATACCCATTAAAGACATACCCATTCAAGGGCGGATCCAAAACACAATTTTTTGGGGGGTGGGGCAAAAAAACAATTGTCCCCCAAAAATTGTACCAAAACATTACGGCGTGGTGTTAGATTTTTTTTGTTTTTTGATTCTTGAATGATGTTGTGTGGTGCGATCTGATTGCAATGTCTGACCACTCGAACCATTTTTTTTGTTAGGAAAAGATGGTGTTGTGGGCAGTGCCTGCCTTTATTGCGACGTCACTTAAATAAACACCAATTGGGTTCGTTTTTTGCCCCCCCCCCCACTGGATCCGTCCTTGTACCCATTAAAGACGTCTGAACACGCAGAAACTATGCTCAGATTCACTGCCAACTCATTATAAATCGAAATGCTCAACACAGTTCCACCAGTGACGATTGGGAACAATCAATATCAGAACAGGAAGTGATGATTGGAGGATTGAGGAAGCTGTTAAACAAACGGCCAGAGCTAGAATCTCAGTGTGCGGCTTACAGGAGGTCCCGACACTCAAACAGGGTCACATAACTGGTGAAGCTGCTTGGGATGATTTTATTTGAAGCATTACCTAGTTTCCCCTTTAGGACGTTAGTAAAAAAAAATACGACACAATAACGGAAGACAATATATAGAATGAGGACTAGAAGAACAAACAACGTGCACAATTTGACGGATTGACATAAACTGTTTGAAGGTATAAATTAAGCTTAAAGATCCTGGTCTGAAAGGTTGAAGATTGAATACTAAGTTTATTCAAAGCTTATGTCAAGAATTTAAAATGAGATTGTATCGTAAAACGCTTGTTTTGTTTTTACATTTTGTGCTATAAATTGCACTTGCAAATTATACGAGTCTAATAATGTGCATTGAAAGGGGACAGTATACTGCAGTAGGTCCTATCTAATCCAATTATCATAGTAGATCTGTCCAACCCAGCAATGTAATTTCTTCATCTTTTCGTTTCATGATTGTCCACAGGATACTAAGAGAAGGCAATATCTCACATCTGGAGCCAGGCGTATTCAAAGGATTTTCTCGTCTCGAATGGCTGTAAGTGTTTAGTACCTATTTTGGGTGTCTGCGTTTGTTGCAAAGACCCGCCCTGTGAGTAGACTGGTTCCATGTCCTTACATTATCGATCTTGATAGGGGTAGGAACCAGTTTACACTACAGAAAGTGAATTACCGACGGGCGTATTTGTAAAAATTTAACGAAAACCTATTTTCCCTCATTCAATAGAAACCCGAATGATTCACATTTCAAGCTGGCCCACTGTTTTACAGTTTTTTTCACCGGTTTGTTTTTTTCTTTCTCTTTTGGTCTGTACTTTTTCTGATATTTGTATATACTCCGGTTGTTTTTCAAAACGTGCAACATAATTCGAGTATGTTCCTTTCATTCTGTTTTCATTAACTACACATCCATTAAAGACATACCCATTCAAGGGCGGATCCAAAACACAATTTTTTTGGGGGGTGGGGCAAATTGTCCCCCCAAAATTGTACCAAAGCATTACGGCGTGGTGTTAGATTTTTTTTTTTTTTTTGATTCTTGAATGATGCTGTGTGGTGCGATCTGATGCAATGTCTGACCACTCGAACCATTTTTTTTGTTAGGAAAAGATGGTGTTGTGTGCAGTGCCTGCCTTTATTGCGACGTCACTTAAATAAACACCAATTGGGTTCGTTTTTTGCCCCCCCCCCCCTCACTGGATCCGTCCTTGTACCCATTAAAGACGTCTGAACACGCAGAAACTATGCTCAGATTCACTGCCAACTCATTATAAATCGAAATGCTCAACACAGTTCCACCAGTGACGATTGGGAACAATCACTATCAGAACAGGAAGTGATGATTGGAGGATTGAGGAAGCTGTTAAACAAACGGCCAGAGCTAGGATCTCAGTGTGCGGCTTACTGGAGGTCCCGACACTCAAACAGGGTCACATAACTGGTGAGGCTGCTGGGGATGATGGTGTCTTGAAAATATGAGGTCCACTGGTCATGCTATGCCAGAACACGTCAATCTGGGGTTGGTTTCATTATTCGATTCGATGTCGACGTTGGTGAAGTCGCCTACATTAGTCCGCGTCTTCTGACAGCTAAACTCACCATCCACGGCTGCAACGTTAAGTAGTAGTTGGATCGCTCCAACGAAAGGCGAAGAAATTTCAAAGTCAACCTTCCACCGCCAATTTGCGGTGACTTCAACGCGACTTGCTCACTGGCCGAATCTCACTGCTATTTTCGACACAACACCACTGTTGAGGCCGGGACATTCTGTGAATAACAACGAAGATCGTTTGCTAGAATACGACCGGGATTTCAAACTGTCGCTATTGAATATATGTGGTATGATCAACATACGGCCCGCTACTGGACTTGATACAGCAATGACGGTGTTACCAAGAAAGTCCTCTACTACATCTTATGTGATAGCTGGATGAAACAAAAATGTGTTCACTTGTCGAGTGATGCGCTCATTTGACTTCTCGTCTGATCACGACTAGCTGCTGGTTGCATCGCTTGGAACACCAGTGAACCGGCAGGCGCGTTTTCGTCTACGTCGCTCCAAACCACCACGAACACTCGATCTAGATGAGCTAAAGACCTAGACACCAGAGCAGTCTATAGCGAGCTGGTCAAAGAGAAGCTTAACGTCTTGACATCACCACTGTCGACGATTTCAACGTGAAGGTTGTCGATGCCCTCCAGTCTCCACTACGCTGCTGTATTCGAAATCCCATCGCAAATCGATTTACATAAACGATCCCACGTTGCAGAACTTCTTTCGAAAGCGAGAGGAAGTCAGACGCTCGGGAGAATCAGAGGGATCTAAAGCAAAAAAATGTCCAGGCTGATCCTGATCAGAACCCGTCAGCTCACTAAATGAGCATTTCAAAGCAGAAACTCAGCTCATAAGCTCACTCAATACCCAGCGGAACATAGAAAAGTTGAACGCAACTGCCAAACTCCAAGTTTACTGAGAACCAAGACTGGCATTACCTGCCAAAACATGACCAAATTCTTGCCCACTTCAAGAACCGCTTCAATCCCATCCAACCCACCTTCCACCCAGCGGAACTCGATCATCCACTGTTGTTAACGACCTTCCTCCAAGAAAATACATCTTAGCCGATATCAACCATGACCCCCCTTCCAAACAGGAAATTGAGGAATGCCTCAAACGCCTCAAGAATCGTAAGGAAAGTAAAGATAGTCTTCCCGAATTCCTTAAATCCATCTACATCAACCCATCCCTTATTGACGCGATCTACAATCTGACGACGCAAATCTGGGCCACCAGGCAAATTGCAAAATGTTCATCCCTTCCACTTAGTTTGTGCGCATGCGCCAACATCTCAGCTAATGCCGGTGACTGTCGACATGGCAGCGCTGCGGAGAGGAAAGACACACCGATTTTAATCTGAAAACGTCCTGTTCATTTTGCTATTATGTGAAATACAATGCAACCGGATGAAATGAAATGAGTTAATTTTTATTTTATTTGCCATATTTTTGTGATAGAAATTCGATATTTCAAGAAAATGTCGTTTTAGATCGTTGTTTGCTTTACATTTCCATGCAATCATCAGCAAAAGGGCCAACTTAAGTTGTTGTTTTTAGTTTTCTCCAGTTTCCCCAAACATGCCATTATCACAGCATTTGAATGAGATATTAAAAAATATTATTGCAGGATTTACGAGTTATTGCGAATAGGTTTGCGTTTCTTAGGTGTGTATTGTTTTTGAAGTTTCCGTCCGTACGTTATACATGAACAAACTGCGTGCCGTCAAAAACGATGTCACCGTGCACAGAAGGCCATGTTGGACCGTCCACATGGAGCACTGGACCAGCTTGCGCCATGCGGAAAATCACGCTGTCCTATGGGTCAGCAGAAAAAACCCGTATTTTCGGCGGATACGTCCTTCTTTCTTGAACTGTCCTATTCGAAATAACTCGGAAATAGGATCATTATTTTTATCTATTCTTTGCCTAAATGGCAATGTCTTTAACTTGTCCAGGAAAACCGGAGAAATATTTTTAAAATTCGATTGATTCACGCAGGGTTGAAGAATTTGCAGGGAAATTCTTTTTCTCATAAAATCTCTTTTATTAAGAGTAATTTTTACATTTGGACAATTCGTCGATTGACAAATCGGTGGTCAGCGTTGCAGAAATACAACTCGGAGAAAAACGTTTTTAAAGGTTTGACACGATTTACTCAGTAAAATATTCCATTTATGTTAGGGTTTTAGTATCACTCACGTAAAATGCTTTCACTACTCAATTAAAACGTTATATTGTAAAATCTGCTTATTAATTAGCAATTAAATGATTAAGATGGGTGTCAGTTCGTGAAAACCAAAATTTACGTGTTTTCGGAGAGTGCGCGCATGCATAGCGTTAGTGAGTCAGTTCGTGAAACCAAAATTGACCCGTTTTGGGAGAGTGCGCGCACACCTGCGCATGCGTGCGCGCACTCTCCCAAAACGCGTCAGTTTTGGTTTTCACAACTGACACTCACTAACGCTATGCATGCCGCACTCTCGAAAACAGTAAATTTTGGTTTTCCGAACTGACACCCTGTGCATGTCACTTCGTGGTAACCAAAATACCAGAATTGACAAATTTCTTGAAAATCATCAGTAAAATTCGCTTATTTTAGATGATTTCAGCAATTTTAACCTCGTCATGTTAAACTTCATGATACAAACTGCTACATGTGTGCAAAAAAAAAATTTGAATTTTTAATTTTTTTTGTACACATGTGATGCAGAGGTGTCAGTTCGTGGTGTCGGTGACAATTTCAGCTCATAACATGATTGTAAAAATCGTGTTCTCAGTAATTTTCATGAGTTTAGGTCGTCTGTAACTTGTGGATGATTACCTGGTATGTGATATTGTTTTCGGCTGATCAACGAGTGCGAAATGGCGCCATCTGTCGTCTGATCTATTTCAGAATCTTTTGGTCCCTTACGCATGCGAGAAAAAACTAAGTGGTGCACAAAGGTCTGGGCATGAACATACGTGAAAAGACCGCCTAAAAGCTCCATCTACGACATGCGAACTCTCCTGGTCCGGATATGCCGATGATTTCATCCATTTCCTCAACACTGCACCTGCACGCCATACCTCCAAACCGCTGCCGCCCTCCTCAACGACGTGTTCGTCAATGTCGATCTCAAGATCAACCTTAAAGACAGAGCCGATGATATCAAACTTTACAACTATTAACCCCAACATCCTCTACCCCTCCTAGGTTATCCAAATCAACAACATGGACATCAAAAACACCGAGACATTCAAGCACCTGGGCACAGTATATCACATGCCCAACCCAACACCAGGGACATCGAAATCAGCTACCGGGTCAACAGCGCACGCTCAAATTGCACCCCTAACAAGGCACTGTTAGTAAATCATTGGATAAAATAATGTGACATTGCGAGTTCCATACCTTGGTAGTCTGATTAAAAGTACACTGACCTATTCCAGCCAAAACTGGAACCCACTGAGGAGGTAAAGACGACATTTGGATGCTGTGTATAGGGACTTTCTACACAGAGTGGTCCGAGGTGGATTTCGCTAAGTCAGCGCAGTTTGGCGAGGAACACAAGTTTCTCTACACCAATGCAAGAATTCACCAAATCTGCGGCACCTCTAACGTCACGACCTTTATCAAAAATCAGCAAAACAGCTACTGTTGTCATATCATCCGCGGAGTTTCAGACCTCACCACAAATAAGCTGCTCTTCAATTCCGACTAATATCAGAAACGAGGCCGCCCCACCCCAACTACCCTCCAACAAGTGAGTGCAAACCGACAATGTACAGAAGCCGAACTTGTCCATGAGCATTAAAGTTCCCGATACACAAGTACCGGTATCCTGCCAATCGTTAGAATAACGAAGCAGTAAACCAAATGAATGAAATGTAGGCCTATGGCAAAAAAATTGATTATCTTTTTCTTCTGAGCAAACTGATATAACTTCAATCGGGAAGTTACAATGTTAATTTTGTCTTTAAGAAAAAGAATATAATGTAACAGATCATAATAACTGTTACATTCACCACAAGGGGGGTTCAGATGATTATGTTGCAATGTTCAGATGTTATGTCTTTGGAATATTTTGTTATACAGGATGTATATAAGAAAGACAAAAAAAGGTATCATATCAACAGGATATGAACTTAACGACCATTATAATGGTTTTATCATCAACTACGGATTTAGTGCTTCATGCAAGGCAACGCCTCCAAGATATTGGAAATAAGCTTACTGCTCCCTAGTCGATGATAAAACCATAATAATGGTCATTAGTAGTACATATTTTGGTTACATTTTCCCAATGTTTAAGTGTTATCTTTTTTGGAGGGCACCATACATTTACATTTCTGTTTATTTTTGACTTGACAGTACGATGGACAGTCTTCCTCTTCAAAGGATTCCCAACGGTATATTTAGCGGGCTGATCAATCTCCGCACGCTGTAAGTTTGATACGGTTCATGTTTGTTTCCGATGTCACAGCTGACAGTGCAATCTGTATTGCATCATGATATTTGGCATCAATCCGACTCTCTCCAAAGTTACCGTTAAGCGTTTTCTTTGGAGTTAGAGTAACATTCCTTAAAGTAGCTGTTAAGCCCAGAAAATTTTAATCAGGATGTAATCAGTCATTTTTCTATATTTTGATTTAACAGATAATGTTATTGTCACAATTGGGCGGTCTTAATAGAAATACATGTGATCAAAATAGCCGTCTTTGGACTGATCTCTGTTGTTTGCAAATCGCTGCTAGTGTACGCTCATATTCTATCGCATAACTAACTTCAGCTTGATGAGACAGTAATTTTGGCTGTATGACATTCTTCGAGATCATCTGTTAGGTTCGTTTCGTGTTTGGTAGTTATACAAGAGTATGAAGTCGCTGCAAGCTGTATCCAATATCAGACTCTTTGTTGTCGTTGATGAATAGCTGCAGTAACGAATATGCAAGTAAACTGATTTTTTTTTTAAAGCTCTTTAATGTAAGTCATAACAAAAATCGTTCAGGTGGGACTCGAACCCACGACCTCCTGCTTTCTAGTGCAGTCGTGCTACCACTCGACCACCGGGCTTAGAGGATCGGTTGGCTGGTTTGAATATGATGTACATAGCAGCGGGTACCGCATTTGAATATTAATATTAAGATGGAAGAATATTTGCGCCGGGGTAGTGTAAATCAGTATTAGGTTTTGCCCTTCACCGATATATAAACACTGTATACTCAGTGTAACCTCCCGAGTGAAAGTTGGAAACAATCACTCGGTGGGACTCGAACCCACGCCCTCCTGCTCGTGGGTTCGAGTCCCACCCGAGTGATTATTTCAAAAATGGTCTTAATCTGCCCAATGGTTAAATTAAAATGTAATGGCAAATTTACGTTCATGCCTGATAGGCCGTTTAATTGGATAAAGATTAAAAACTGAAAGGAAAATAATTCTTCAGTAGTACCATTGGCTGTAAGTTTGATATGCTTTGAATTTTGTTTGTGTTCATTTTACAGAAGCTCGTTCGTGCCAGGTTTTAAAAGTGAAACACATTATTTTTGCAAAATAACGCAATAATTTTGGGAAAGAACGCAATACTTATGCGAAATAGTGCAATAGTATTGCAAAATAACGCAATAGTATTTACAAATAATGCAATTTATGGAGAAATTACGCAACGTTGTATGGTGAAATAATCCAATACATTGCGAAATAACGAGATAGCATTACGAAATTACACAATTAGTTTTTGTGACATGAAACGCAATGGTTTTTGCAAATAAGTAGAGTATATAATGCAAAGGGTCCGAATGATAAACCTTTATTATAGGCATACTTCGGAAAATTCTCACGCCATATTTTATGAAAGATAAAATTTGTGTGGGGATAAAAGCCTACCCGAGTGCGTGGCGGATCATGTGCTTTTAAAGGGGGTTGAAGGAGGGTGTTGAAGTTAACACAGAGACAATTAATAAGAGGGACCAAAGGCCTGAAGCAAATGAATCAAGATCTTACGGCGAGTGTTACTAAACGATTTTTTCGGGAACATTGTGATTTTCTCTCCATGTAGCATATTTAAGCCTAACATAAAATGAACAAAAATGACTTTGGCCGGACGGAAGATGATGGTTAACAACCTTAGCAATCCCCACAATCCACCACTGCCTAATGCCCCCATATAAGCATGTCTTATAAAACAAATGAAGGGCTAAAGGTACAATTATATGGCCGAATTTTCAAAAATTCGTTGAATTTTCTTCACGACACTTTAAAAACAAAGCCCCTATTGACGCGATCTACAACCTGGCGCCGCAAATCTAGGCCATCAAGCAAATTGCAGCATGTTCATCCCTTCCACTTAGTTTGTGCGCATGCGCCAACATCTCGGCTAATGCCGGTGACTGTCGAAATGGCAGCGCCGCGGAGAGGAAAGACACACCAATTTTCACCTGAAAAACATCCTGTTTATTTTGCTATTAAGTGAAATACAATGCAACCGGATGAAATGAAATTAGTTATTTTTATTTTATTTGCCATATTTTTGAGAAAAAAAATTCGATATTTCTAGAAAATGTCGTTTTAGATCGCTGTTTGCTTTACATTTCCATACTATCATCGGCAAAAGAGCCAACTTAAGTTGGGGATTTTTTTAATGTTCTCCAGTTTCCCCAAACATGTCACTTATCACAGCATTTGAATGAGATATGAAAAAAATATTATTACAGGATTTACGAGTTATTGAGAATAGGTTTGCGTTCCTTAGGTGGCTATTATTTTTGAAGTTTCCGACAGTACGTTTACATGTTTGAACCGCGCGCCGTCAAAAAAGATGTCACCGTGCACGAACGGCCAATGTTGGGCTGTCCACTGGAGCACTGGTCCAGCTTGCACTATGCGGAAAATCACGCTTCCCTATATAGGTCAGCGGAAAAAAAGTATAACTTCGGCGAATACGTCTTTCTTTCGTGAGCTGTCCTATTAGCAATAACTCGGAAATGGTATCATTATTTTATCTATTCTTTGCCTAAATGGCAATGTCTTTTATTTGTCCAGGAAAACTGGAGAAATATTTTTAAAATCCGATTGATTCTCGCAGGGTTTGAAGAATTATCGGGGAAATTTTTTCTCTCTTAAAATCTCTTTTTTTTCTTCAGAGTAATTTTTTTGCATTTGGACAATGTTAGCTCATGACATGATTGTAAACTTCATATATAAAGTTCTGAAAATAGTTTAAAGGTCGTCTGTAACTTGTGGATGATTACCCGGTATGTGATAATGTTTTCGGCTGATCAACGAGTGCGAAATGGCGCCATCTGTCGTCTGATCGATTTCAGAATCTTTTGGTCCCTTACGCATGCGAGAAAAAAACTAAGTGGTGCACAAAGGTCTGGGCATGAACATACGTGAAAAGACCGCCTAAAAGCTCCATCGACGACATACGAACTCTCCTGGTCCGGATATGCCGATGATTTGATCCTTTTCTTCAACACTGCACCTGCACGCCATACCTCCAAACTGCTGCCGCCCTCCTCAACGACGTTTTCGTCAATATCGATCTCAAGATCATCTTTAAAGACAGAGACGATGATATCAAACTTCACAACCTTCAACCCCAACACCCTCTACCCCTCCTAGGTTATCCAAATCAACAACATGAACATCAAAAACACCGAGACATTCAAGCACCTGGGCACAGTATATCACATGCCCAACCCAACACCAGGGACATCGAAATCAGCTACCGGGTCAACAGCGCACGCTCAAATTGCACCCCTAACAAGGCACTGTTAGTATATCATTGGATAAAATAATGTGACATTGCGAGTTCCATACCTTGGTAGCCTGATTAAAAGGACACTGACCTATTCCAGCCAAAACTGGAACCCACTGAGGAGGAAAAGACAACATTTGGATGCTGTGTATAGGGACTTTCTACACAGAGTGGTCCGTGGTGGATTTCGCTAAGTCAGCGCAGTTTGGCGAGGGACACAATCTTTACACCAATGCAAGAATTCACCAAATCTGCGGCACCTCTAACGTCACGACCTTTATCGAAAATCAGCAAAACAGCTACTGTTGTCATATCATCCGCGGAGTTTCAGACCTCACCACGAATAAGCTGCTCTTCAATTCCGACTCATATCAGAAACGAGGTTGCTCCACCCCGACCCCCCTCCAACAAGTCTGTGCAAACCGACAATGTACAGAAGCCGAACTTGTCCATGAGCATTAAAGTTCCCGATACACAAGTATACCGGTATCCTGCCAATCGTTAAAATAATGAAGCAGTAAACCAAATGAATGAAATGTAGGCCTATGGCACAAAAATTGTTTTACTTTTTCTTCTGAGCAAACTGATATAACTTCAATCGGGAGGTTACAATGTTAATTTTGTCTTTGAGAAAAAGAATATAATGTAACAGATCATAATAACTGTTACATTCACCCCAATGTGGGTTCAGATGATTATGTTGCAATGTTATGTCTTTGGAATGTGAATTAGAAATATTTTGTTATACAGGATGTATAAGAAAGACAAAAAAAGGTATCATATCAACAGGATATGAACTTAACGACCATTATAATGGTTTTATCATCAACTACGGATTTAGTGCTTCATGCAAGGCAACGCCTCCAAGATATTGGAAATAAGCTTACTGCTCCCTAGTCGATGATAAAACCATAATAATGGTCATTAGTAGTACATATTTTGGTTACATTTTCCCAATGTTTAAGTGTTATCTTTTTTGGAGGGCACCATACATTTACATTTCTGTTTATTTTTGACTTGACAGTACGATGGACAGTCTTCCTCTTCAAAGGATTCCCAACGGTATATTTAGCGGGCTGATCAATCTCCGCACGCTGTAAGTTTGATACGGTTCATGTTTGTTTCCGATGTCACAGCTGACAGTGCAATCTGTATTGCATCATGATATTTGGCATCAATCCGACTCTCTCCAAAGTTACCGTTAAGCGTTTTCTTTGGAGTTAGAGTAACATTCCTTAAAGTAGCTGTTAAGCCCAGAAAATTTTAATCAGGATGTAATCAGTCATTTTTCTATATTTTGATTTAACAGATAATGTTATTGTCACAATTGGGCGGTCTTAATAGAAATACATGTGATCAAAATAGCCGTCTTTGGACTGATCTCTGTTGTTTGCAAATCGCTGCTAGTGTACGCTCATATTCTATCGCATAACTAACTTCAGCTTGATGAGACAGTAATTTTGGCTGTATGACATTCTTCGAGATCATCTGTTAGGTTCGTTTCGTGTTTGGTAGTTATACAAGAGTATGAAGTCGCTGCAAGCTGTATCCAATATCAGACTCTTTGTTGTCGTTGATGAATAGCTGCAGTAACGAATATGCAAGTAAACTGATTTTTTTTTAAAGCTCTTTAATGTAAGTCATAACAAAAATCGTTCAGGTGGGACTCGAACCCACGACCTCCTGCTTTCTAGTGCAGACCTGTTACCACTCGACCACCGAGCTTAGAGGATCGGTTGGCTGGTTTGAATATGATGTACATAGCAGCGGGTACCGCATTTAACTATTCATATTAAGATGGAAGAATATTTGCGCCGGGGTAATGTAAATCAATATTAGGTTTTGCCCTTCACCGATATATAAACACTGTATACTCAGTGTAACCTCCCGAGTGAAAGTTGGAAACAATCACTCGGTGGGACTCGAACCCACGCCCTCCTGCTCGTGGGTTCGAGTCCCACCCGAGTGATTATTTCAAAAATGGTCTTAATCTGCCCAATGGTTAAATTAAAATAAAATGGCAACTTGACGTTCATGCCTTATAGGCCGTTTAATTGGATAAAGATTAAAATCTGAAAGGAAAATAATTCTTCAATAGTACTATTAACACCAATCTAAAATGTGTATATTTTGCAGTGTATTTCAGTTTTGTTATATTCCCTCTTTGATTCGATAGTAAGATGGTAAATCTTTCGCTCGTGTCGATTCCAGCTGCTTCATTTAGCGGACTCTCCAATCTCCGATTCCTGTAAGTTTGATTTGCTTAGTATCTTGTTTGTGCTCAGGAGTTTATTTACTTCAGGCTGTATTTTACGGAAGCCCGTTCGTGCCAGGTTTTAAAAGTGAAACAAAATATTGTTGCAAAATAACGCAATAATTTTGGGAAAGAACGCAATACTTATGCGAAATAGCGCCGTAGTATTTCGAAATAACGCAATAGTATTGTAAATTAATGCAATATATGGAGAAATTACGCAACGTAGTATAGAGAAATAATCCAATACATTGCGAAATAACGAGACAGCATTACGCAATTACACAATTAGTTTTTGGGACATGAAACGCAATGGTTTTTGCAAATAAGTAGAGTATATCATGCAATGGGTCCGAATGATAAAACCTTTATAATAGGCATACTTCGGCAAATTCTCACGCCATATTTTATGAAAGATAAAACTTTTTTTAGTAATAAAAGCCCACCGGAGTGTGTGGCGGATCCTAGGCTTTTGAAGGGGGTTGACGGAGGGTATTGAATTCAACACAGAGACAATTACTAAGAGGGACCAAAGGCCTGGAGCAAATGAATCGTGATATTATGACGAGTGTTACTATTTTTCGGGAACATTGTGATTTTCTTTCCAGTTGGCATTTTCCAGCCTAACATAAAATGAACAAAAATGACTTTGGCTGGACGGAAGATGATGGTTAGCAACCTTAACAATCCCCACAATCCACCACTGCCTAATAACCCCATATTAGCATGTCTTATAAAACAAATGAAGGGCTAAAGGTACAGTTATATGGCCGAACTTTCAAAAAATCGTTGCATTTTCTTCACGACACTTTAAAAACAAAGTTTCAAGAGTGTTTCTTGATGGAAGGCATCAGTGAACTTGCAGGCGCGTTTTCGTCTACGTCACTCCAAACCAACACGAACCCCCGATCTAGATGAGCTAAAGACCCAGACACCAGAGCAGTCTTTTGCGAGCTGGTCAAGGAGAAGCTCGACGTCTTGGCATCACCACTGT
This sequence comes from Patiria miniata, assembly GCF_015706575.1. Classification (NCBI taxonomy): domain Eukaryota; kingdom Metazoa; phylum Echinodermata; class Asteroidea; order Valvatida; family Asterinidae; genus Patiria; species Patiria miniata. Next base: position 12,862,265 of record NW_024037059.1, read on the forward strand.
CGACGATTTCAACGTGAACGTTGTTGATGCCCTCCAGCCTCCGCTACGCTGCCATACAAATCGAAATCCCATCGCAAATCGATTTACATAAACGATCCAACGTTGCAGAACTTGTTTCGCAAACGGGACGAAGTCAGACGTTCGGGAGAATCAGAGGGATCTAAAGCAAACAAATGTCCAGGCTGATCCTGATCAGAACCCGTCAGCTCACTAAATGAGCATTTCAAAGCAGAAACTCAGCTCATAAGCTCACTCAATACCCAGCGGAACATAGAAAAGTTGATTGCAACTGCCAAACTCCAAGTGACTCTACTTATAACCAAGACTGACATTACCTGCGTATACCAGACCAAATTCTTGCCCACTTCAAGAACCGCTTCAATCCCATCAAACCCACCTTCCACCCGGCGGAACTCGATCATCCACTGTTGTTAACGACCTTCCTTCAAGAAAATACAACATCGAAGCCGATATCAACCATGACCCCCCTTCCAAAATGGAAACTGAGGAATGCCTCAAACACTTCAAGAATCGTAAGGAAAGTAAAGATAGTCCTTCCAAATTTCTTAAATCCATCTACATCAACCCAGCCCATTTTGACGCGATCTACAACCTGACGACGCAAATCTGGACCATCAAGCAAATTGCAGAATGTTCATCCCTTCCACTTAGTTTGTGCGCATGCGCCAACATCTCGGCTAATGCCGGTGACTGTCGAAATGGCAGCGCCGCGGAGAGGAAAGACACACCGTTTTTCATCTGAAAACGTCCTTTTCATTTTGCTATTATGTGAAATACAATGCAACCGGATGAAATGAAATGAGTTAATTTTTATTTTATTTGCCATATTTTTGTGATAGAAATTCGATATTTCAAGAAAATGTCGTTTTAGATCGTTGTTTGCCTTCCATTTCCATGCAATCATCAGCAAAAGGGCCAACTTAAGTTTTTTTTAGTGTTTTCCAGTTTCCCCAAACATGCCACTTATAACAGCATTTGAATGAGATATTAAAAAAATATTATTACAGGATTTACGAGTTATTGCGAATAGGTTTGCGTTTCTTAGGTGGGTATTGTTTTTGAAGTTTCCGTCCGTACGTTATACATGAACGAACTGCGTGCCGTCAAAAATTCTTTTTCTCATAAAATCCCTTTTATTAAGAGTAATTTTTACATTTGGACAATTTCAGCTCATAACATGATTGTAAAAATCATGTTCTCAGTAATGTTCATGAGTTTAGGTCGTATGTAACTTGTGGATGATTACCTGGTATGTGATATTGTTTTCGGCTGATCGACGGGTGCGGATTAATGGCGTCATCTGTCGTCTGTACGATTTCAGAATCTTTTGGTCCCTTACGCTTGCGGGAAAAAAACTAATCGGTGCACAAAGGCATGGACATAAACATACGTGAAAAGACCGCCTAAAAGCTCCATCGACGACATGCGAACTCTCCTGGTCCGGATATGCCGATGATTTCATCCTTTTCCTCAACACTGCACCTGCACGCCATACCTCCAAAACGCTGCCGCCCTCCTCAACGACGTTTTCGTCAATATCGATCTCAAGATCAACCTTAAAGACAGAGACGATGATATCAAACTTTAAAACCAAACCCTCTTCCCCTCCTAGGTTATCCAAATCAACAACATGAACATCAAAAACACCGAGACATTCAAGCACCTGGGCACATTATATCACATGCCCAACCCAACACCAGGGACATCGAAATCAGCTACCGGGTCAACATCGCACGCTCAAATTGCGCCCCTAACTTTGTTAGTAAATCATTGGATAAAATAATGTGACATTGCGAGTTCCATATTATCCTGATTAAAAGTACACTGACCTATTCTAGCCAAAACTGGAACCCACTGAGGAGGAAAAGACAACATTTAGATGCTGTGTATAGGGACTTTCTACGCAGAGTGGTCCGTGGTGGATTTCGCTAAGACAGCGCAGTTTGGCGAGGAACACAAGTTTCACTACACCAATGCGAGAATTCACCAAATCTGCGGCACCTCTGACGTCACGACCTTTATCGGAGATCAGGAAAACAGTTACTGTTGTCATATCATCCGTGGAGTTTCAGACCTCACTACGAAAAAGCTGCTCTTCAATTCCGACAAATATCAGAAACGAGGCTGCCCCACCCCGACTCTCCTCCAACAAGCCTGTGCAAACCGACAATGTACAGAAGCCGAACTTTCTCATGAGCATTGAAGTTTCTCGATACACAAGTACCGGTATCCTACCTATCGTTGGATTAACGAAGCAGTAAACCAAATGAATAAAATGTAGGCCTATGGCAGAAAATTTGTTTTATTTTTTTCTTCTGAGCAAACTGATATAACGTCAATCGGGAAGTAACATTATTCTTCTGAGCAAATTGATATAACGGGTTCAATCTGGAAGTTTAATACAATATTAATTTTCTTTTTGTTTTTAAGCAAAAGAATGTATGTAACAGATCATAATAACTGTTACATTCACCACAATGTGGGTTCAGATGATTATGTTGCAATGTTATGTCCTTGGAATGTAAATTAGAAATATTTTGTTGTACAGGGTGTATATAAGAAAGACAAACAAAGTTATCATATCAACAGGATATGAACTTAAAGATCATTATTATGGTTTTATCATAAACTACAGATTAAGTGCTTCATGCAGGGCAACGCCTCCAAGATAATTGGAAATAAACTTACTGCTCCCAAGTCTATGATAAAAACCATAATAATTGGTCATTAGTAGTACATATTTTGGTCACATTATCCCAATGATTTAGTGCTATCTTTTTGGCGGGGCACCATACATTTACATTTCATCTCTGTTTATTCTTGACTTGACAGTAAGATGGAAAGTCTTCCTCTACAGTGGATTCCCAACGGTTTTTTAGCGGGCTGTTCAATCTCGTCGAGCTGTAAGTTTGATACGTTTCCTGTTTGTTTCCGATGTCACAGCAGACAGTGCAAACTCTAATTGCATCATAAGCATTATCATCAATCCGACTCTCTCCAAAGTTACCGTCAAGCGTTTTCTTTCGAGTTAAGAGTAACATTCCTTAAAGTAGCTGTTAAGCCCAGAAAATTTTAATCAGGAAGTAATCAGTCATTTTTATATTTTGATTTAACAGATAATACAAATGTTATTGTCACAATTTTGTGGGCTAATAGAAATACATGTGATCAAAATAACTGTCTTTGGATTGATCTCTGTTGTTTGCAAATCGCTGAAAAACTTTTGTCTCATAAATAAGGTTTATGTTTGATTTGACAGCAATATTCGTGATGTAAGCCTCGGGTTGATCCCACCTGGAATCACACAAAGATGACCCTGTCCGATGGGTTTTCATTCCCTGTACAAAGTAGTAAAGAATCTTCCCTGTGCTAGCCCCACAACACGATTTCAGAGTCGCGGAAGATACTACGCATCTGCAACAAAACTCTCTTGGAAAAAACCCAGCTCATTGCAATTTCTTATCGATTTTGTTTTTAATCATCAGGTATTCTCTTTATGTGTCCTATTTTTTTCTTCCATGTGTTTTCTTTAATGCCAGCACTGTCGTGCTACGTATTTTTGTTTATGTTTATTTCTTTTTGATTTAGCAATGCATGTTATTTCTAATATTCTCATTCAACTGTTGATTTTTCTTTGAGTTAACCTTATGGACTCTCTTCATGGAGCACACATTTAATATGCCTCAATGGCAGAAAAAAATCAGTCTTAATCTGTCCAATGATTGAATAAAAATGGAATGGGAAATTTATGTCTATGCCTTTAAGTAAAACAACATATTTGTGTATCGCGAAATAACTCAATATTGCGAAATAACGCATTAGTTTTTGCAAAATAAAACGCAATGGTTTTTGCGAAAAAATGAAGTAATGCAATGGGTCCGAATTATTGGACCTTTATTATAGGCCTACTTAGGCAAATTCTCAGGCCATATATTACGAGAGATATAACGTTTTGTGGTGATAAAAGCCTACCCGGCCGAGTGAATGGCGGATCCTGGATATTTTTAAGCGGTTGACGGAGGGTGTTGACTTTAAAACAGAGACAATTAATAAGAGGGACCAAATGTCCAAAGCAAACAAATCGAGATCTTATGACGAGTGTTATTCAACGAATGTTTTATATTCTTGGATTTTTTTTCTCCAGTTGGCATTTTCCAGCCTAACATCTGAACACAAATGACTTTGGCCGGACAGAAGATGATGGTTAACCACCCTAACAATCCCCACAATCCACCACTGCCTAATGCCCCCATAAAAGCATGTCTAACATAATATATGAAGAGTGCAAAGTACAGTTTTTGGCCAAAGTTTCAACAATTCGTTCATTTCTTCAGCACGCATTAAAAACAAAACACTTTGTAATGCATATCAATATACGGTTTTAAGTTGCCTGATGAGGGGTACCCTTGTGATCTGTCGATCACTGGACTAGAGTCCTGCAGTACAACAGCCTTGACTGGAGACTAGACAGCCAGCCCGTCACCCACAGTAGAACCCTGAATATAAAAGCACACGTTTTCCCATTCTAAATACCAAATCTAAAGGTGAAATATTTGATATATACTTTATATACTAACAATTCTCAAATCATGCAAACTCAGGCTACTCAACGGAGTCTATTTCTGCCTCGATGGCAGAAATGAATCAATTTTAATCCGTCCAATGTTTGAATGAAAATGGAATGGGAAATTTACGTCCATGCCGTACAGGCAGTTTAATTGAATAAAGATTAAAAATTTACATATTTTGCAGTGTATTTCAGCTTTGTTATATTGCCCATTTGATTCGATAGTGAGATGACACATCTTCCGCTCGTGTCGATTCCACCTGGTACATTTAGCGGACTCTCCAATCTCGAATGGCTGTAAGTTTGACATGCTTCGTAACTAGTTTGTGTTAAAGAGTTTATATACTGCAAGCTGTGTTTTATGGAAGCCTGTTCGTGCCAGGCTTTAAGTGAAACAAAATATGTTTTATCGCGAAATATCTCAATAATATTGCGAAATAACGCATTAGTTTTTTTATAGCGAAATGAAACGCAATGGTTTTTGCGGAAAAAATGAAGTAATGCAATGGGTCCGAATTATTGGACCTTCATTATAGGCCTACTTCGGCAAATTCTCACGCCATATTTTATGAGAGAAACAACGTTTGGTGGTGATAAAAGCCTACCCGAGTGAATGGCGGATCCTTGATTTTTTTTAAGCGGCTTGACGGAGGGTGTTAAATTCAAACAAAAACAATTAATAAGAGGGACCAAATGTCTATAAAGCAAATGAATCGAGATCTAATGACGAGTGTTATTCAACGAATGTTTTGGATTCTTGGGATTTTTTCTCCAGTTGGCATTTTCCAGCCTAACATCTGAACACAAATGACTTTGGCCGGACGGAAGATGATGGTTAACCACCCTAACAATCTCCACAATCCACCACTGCCTAATGCCCCCATAAAAGCATGTCTAACATAATATATGAAGAGTACAAAGTACAGTTTTTTTTTGGCCAAACTTTCAACGATTTGTTCATTTGCACGCATTAAAAACATAACACTTTTCAAATGCATATCAATATACGGTTTCAAATTGCCTGATGAAGGGTATCCTTGTGATCCGTCGATCACTGGACTAGAGTCCTGCCCTACAATAGCCTTGACTGGAGACTAGACAGCCAGCCCGTCACCTACAGTAGAACCCTGAATATAAAAACACACGTTTTTCCATTCTAAATACCAAATCTAAATGCAAAATATTTGATATATACTTTATATATACTAACAATTCTCAAATCATGCAAACTCAGGTTACTCAAGGAATCCATTTCTGCTTCGATGGCAGAAATAAATCAGTTTTAATCTGGCCAATGTTTGAATGAAAATGGAATGGGAAATTTACGTCCATGCCGTACAGGCAGTTTAATTGAATAGAGATTTAAAATTTACATATTTTGCAGTGTATTTCAGCCTTATTATATTCCCCATTTGATTTGATAGTGTGATGACAAATCGTCCGCTCGTGTCGATTCCAGCTGGTACATTTAGCGGACTCTCCAATCTCGAATACCTGTAAATTTGATATGCTTCGTATCTTCTTTGTGGCAGTGGCGTAGCCACCGGGGGGGCGTGGGGGGGGGGGCGACCGCCCCCATGAAACCTTGTCGCCCCCCCCCCCAGTCGCCCCCCCACTGAGATTTTGAGTTTCTAAAAAAATTATCATTGATCTACATGACGCCATGGGCCTAATTATGTACTACAATGTATCTTTTGCGTAATAAAATATTGGTTAAAGTGGTCAGAAATTGCCTCAGATAGCACCACAGAGCATTTAGAACACCACAGAACATCTAGAATCCAATTTTTTTTTCATGCCGTAAGGGCTTCGCGCCTCGCGCTTGCATCAGTTATGATCAAGGTATGTCCCCCCCCACTTTTGAGAAGCGATTGACGCCCCTGCTTGACGCCCCCCCATGAAATGTTCCAGCCCCCCCAGCGCCCCCCCCCCCACTGAAAAATTCCTGGCTACGCCACTGCTTTGTGGTGAAGAGTATATATCCTGCAAGCCACATTTGGATCTAAATAGGAACCAATCTCACTCTCGCAAAGACTTTGAAAATATTTGTAGTGTTGTTCAGCTTTGTTATATTCTCTATGTGATTCGACAGGGAAATGGTAAGTCTTCCGCTCGTGTCGATCCAAGCTGGTGCTCTCGAAGGACTCTCCAGTCTTGAAACCCTGTAAGTTGGATATTGTTGCTGATGTCAAAAAGAGACACTAAAAGCTCCATTTGCATTTCAAGCTATTTAAACGAGAACCAATCTTACACTAAAAAATATATCAATCTCATGCTAAAAAAAGAGAGAGTTTTTTAAGCAATTTTTTAAATCATATTTTTAATTTGGACGTGGGCAATGTCTTTACGGCTCCTTTTTTAATTATAGTTTGCAAAATGTAGATATTGCACAAGCACAGCGAGTTTTAAAGGGTTTGGTAAAGACATTTCTGCCAAGGGACACGTTGTGCTAAACAAAAAGGCCTGAATCAGTGAGTGTAATTGGAAATTGGGATTTTACGTACGTTTTATTATCAAGGTAAGTTAGTATGCTGGTTGATATTCTACAAATATTTTGTTAAAACTTCGTCATTAAGCCATTTAAACTTTGCAATTCCCATGAATGAGGATTTTTACAATGTATTGCTATCATACAAAAATAATATAAGTGATGGCAATTCCAGAAAACTGATAAAAGATGTCCAATAAGATTTCCCAAAACTTATATCTGCAACCTTATAAAAACAATGTCGATGTTTCCTATCGAGTCCAAACACTAGTTGTAAGGTAAATTTTAGGCTATTAAATATAAATTGGCCAACTTTACTATTTGTTTATAACGAGCCTGCGGATCAATGGTTGAACACATGAACATGTTTGAAAGACAGTTAACATGAAAGAAAATAGTATGCCAGTTGCTTAGAATATATGGGTTTCGAGAAGGCCAAGGCCTATATTGGCAAAATGTAAAGACAATATTTAACATCTGATCTTTTTCAGTCGCCTGCTTAATATATCAGGCACGTTGACTAAGCTTGATAAAGTCGCCTCTGATGGGTTACCAGCCTTGCAACACGCGTAAGTCATTTAGTTGCTCTTAAAGTAAAATCGATTGTAATAGTTTTATCATGCACAGATAGTGCTTGGGAAAGTGATGTTTTTCGGTAACCAATTCGTACCGATTCATGAGAGCATCAAACAGCGGCGGCGGAACGGTTTTCAAACTGGGGGGGGGGGGGGGTCAACAAAAGGGGCACTTGCTAAGTAAAAGGCATCTTCCGTCGGAGCAGCAGCGTATCCAGCATTTAAATTGTTTGGCACATCCGTGCTGAAATGTTGACACGTTTTTTTGACCGGACACTTTGCCTCCGTGAAATCAAATATTGTGTGTGTTTGTACAAGCATTGCATTCACTGTGTGGACTTCCGAACAAAAGATGTCCACATAACCAGGTAGCAGCGACGTTGTGTGGACTTGCCCACGTCCACACACGTTTTTCCCTCTCTGGAAAACAGGTTTAGAGGCATTTTTGAGTTACGTTTATTTGTGGCAAAATGAAGAGAAACACTAAAGGGAATCATAGAAAACAATTTGGGTTGAAAGAGGTTTCACAGTTTGAGTAAAATGATTTTTTTCACTGGTTTTTCTTAACTACACGAAAACAAAGGAATGTCCACTCCACACTAGGTATGCAAAACAAACATGCCTGTGTGTGTGCGTGTTTATGGTGTAAATCGAGCACACACACGTGCAACATCATCGATGAATTGATGACAGGAACCAAATCGAGGACGACCCCAATTAAAAAACGTGTACAAAACCAATAAGAGCTGTTGCAAACAAATTAGAGTATAAACAAAGGAAAGGGAAGAGGAAAAATAGGAAAATCCTCGATTTACACATTAAACAAACGTGGGTGTGTGTGTGTGTGTGTGTGGGGGGGGGGGGGGGGGGCTGGTACTATCTTCCGAAATAGGGGGCGCTCTTCAAAACCGGCCATTATGCAAACTACGCATGATGTGCCCATTTTCAGGGCGCATTGTAAGGGTTTGGGGGCTTGGTTTTCATATTCCTCGTTCATATCAGAACTCTTTATACCATTTTGGGAAATGGTAACTGAAAACAAATTATCCCAAATGTTATCAGATATCAGATATCAGATAGGTGATTGAGAAGTGTCACGTGACAAAATATAGAGGGGGGGGGCACTATGTCCCCGTAGGTTCAAAAAGCCCGGTCCTGATTAATTCACTGCACGTATAATGTTCATTATAAACATTCATTTCAATTTCAGATTAGTTGATGACTACCGTCTTTGCTGTGCCTTATCCAAGTTGCATCACTTTTCTATCGAGCACAATTGTTCAACCACCAAGCCTCAACCAGATTTGATTCTGTGCGATAGCCTTATGCCAAATAACATACTACGAGCGGTGCTGTGGGTATTGGGAATAAGCGCCCTCATTGTAATTTGGCTGTCCTGTTTTGGAGGCTTAGGCAGAAAGGGGTCGGAGGGGGTAAAAAGACGCTATCACTTATGGTTGGAAATCTGGCCCTCGCAGACGTCATGATGGGTGTGTACATGTTAATCATAGCTGGTGCAGATCTTACATTTGGCGAGGACTACTTTCTTGTGGCCTGAGTGGCGCTCCAGCATAATGTGTAAACTTGCTGGAGTTCTGTCGGTTTTGTCCAGCGAGGCTTCGGTGTTTTTTGTGACACTCATCAGCGTGGACTGTTTCCTAGGCATTGTGTTTCCGTTGAAAAACTTCTCTCTCGGGAAAAAATCAACACAGTCATCATTGTTGTCCTATGGTTTCTGGCACTTTGTCTGAGTATCGTGCAACACTTTCATTTGGGTCTGATTCTGATGTTTATGGACTCTCTGATGTTTGTATCGGCCTTCCTCTTACCACTAAGTCATCTGGTGTGAGAAGCAAACGGATGGAAGTGAACATTTACCTCGCAGAATCTGTCATTCCCACAGGTAAGAAGCCGTCTTGGATCCTGTCAATCATTCTGTTCCCTTGGCGTCAATCTGGTTTCGTTTTTTCTTGTCCTGTGTTGCTACGTCGCCATCTTCATCAGTGTCAAGCGGACGGCCAGTGCCGTCCGAGTGATGCCACAGGGAGCGTGAAGTCAGAATGGCGATCAAGATGGCGCTGATCGTGATTGACGGATTTCTGCTGTTGGATGCCAATAAT
>NW_024037059.1:12872535-12921331 GCF_015706575.1 Patiria miniata
GAACGTGACATCATCGATCTTCTGTGTCCCACCAGCACTGCAACTTGGGCGTGCGAACCCACTTTCTTGGAGGGGTATACAACCACACAGGTTGGCCAGGTCTATAGCTGGCACTTTCTTCTCAACGATCGTAATGTCGCTTTTGATATGTCTGACTTCTTCCGCAGATGATGACGGGCAAACTCGTGGGCGCGCTCTAATCTTTGTCCTCAACCCCCCTCCACATATTTGTGCTCTGGTTCGCCTGCCTTTGGTTTCTCCGGCTGGCCCAACCACCAGGTCCAATGGAAGTCGCACTTCTCTCGGCCGAACATCAGCATTTTTGGGGCGTGAATTTTGTGCTGTCGTGCTGGGAGGAGCGGTACGCCATCCTCACGTACGGTAGGTGTTCGTCCCAATCGTCCTGGTTCTCATGAGCAAACAGGCTCAGCATCGTTTTGACTGTGCGGTTGAACCGCTCCACCATCCCGTCGGACTGGGGTTGGCGTGGTGCGGGTCTTTTGGACGCCGAGCAGCTTACAGGTGCCCTGGAAGAGCTCGGCTTCGAACTCGCTCCCTCCCTTGATCCGTGTGGATCTCGAGGGGAGCTCCAAACCGGGTGATGACCTGTTCGACGAGGACTCTGACGACAGTCTGAGCGGTCTGGTCCGGGATCGGAAACTCCTCCACCCACTTCGTAAAATAGTCGGCCACCACCATGATGCTAGAATTCCCTGTCCTTGTCCTCGGAAATCGACCCGTGAGGTCGATTGCGAGGCGCTCCATCGGAGCCCCTACCAGGTACTGTTGTGGGGCCTTGAGGGTTCGAGGAGGTGACTTCTTTGCGACGTTCCGGGTAATCCCCGAATGTCCTGAAGTCCTATTGTCATGCGCGAGTCGCAAGACGTCGTCGACTTTCACCCATGGTACCACGACCTTCCATACCGGCGGTTCGTTATTGGGCTGCTCCCACTTCACCTGCAATATGCCCTGGGAGAGCCGTAGCGTCTCCCACTTAGCCCACCAGTACTTCAGGCCTTCACCCAGCGCCGAGACGTCCCGCAAGCTGGGTTTGGGGACCCCGTCTTCCAGCCACTGCACGATCTTGTCCAGCTCTGGGTCACTACGTTGTTCCTGTTTGAGTGCTTTCCTGGTCCCAGGCTTCCAGAGCCCTTCCGTGGTGGGTGGCTTCTTCCTGCCCAGCCCCCGTAATGGCTCCCACCTGCACCTGCCCTGGTTGCGTCTTCCCAGCATCGCGCGACTGGCTCAGCTACAAGTCCAACATCGAACTCGTAGCACCTCAGCCTCTGAATCCACCTGGCCGTCTGCCCCTCGGGTTCGCGGAAGTTGAACAGTCATCGCAGCGATCCGTGATCCGTTCGGAGCAGGAACCGTTTACCAAGAAGGCAGTGTTTGAAATAGTGAACGAAATGGACCACGGCCAGCAACTCTCTCCGAGTGGTACAGTAGTTGCGTTCGGCCTTAGACAGGGTACGGCTGCCATAGGCGACCACTCGTTCACCATCATTCACCCCTCCTGCGACAGCACTGCTCCGATGGTGCAGTAGCTGGCATCTGTGTCCAGGACGTAGCGGCGCTCCGTATTCGGGTAGAACAACACGGGTGCGGTGGTCAATGCGTCCTTGAGGTGCTCCAATGCTGACTGGCAAGCACTCGACCAGAGAACGCCCTTTGGCTCTTGGTGGTAAGGGCATGGAGGGGGCGAGCAATCTCGGCGAAGTTCGCAATGAAGCGCCTGTAGTAGGACGCAAGGCCTAGGAAACTCGGTACTTGAGTCAGGTTTGCTGGTTGCGGCCAGTTCCTGATGGCTGCGACCTTTTCCGGATCCGTCCTTACTCCCTCGTCCGGACACGAGGTGACCCAAGAAGGTTGCTCGGAATCGCTCAAGGACCGTGGTCAGCCGCTTGTGTGTTCCTCGAAGTCTGGCCCCCACACGATCACGTCATCCAGGTAGACTACCGCCACCTGCCACTGCAACCCCCTCAACACAGGGCATAACGGTGAACTGGTACGGCCGTTCTGCATCCCAAAAGCCGTTTTCTCCCTCGTCACCCTGGTCCATGCCGACTTGCCAGTAGCCACTGGCCAGATCAAGGGTGCTTAACCACTTAACCAGCGTCAAGGTTGTCCTCGATTCTGTGGATGGGGTAGGCGTCCTTCATCGTCACCTCATTGACTTTCCGGTAGTCGACGCAGAACCGGACAGAACCCATCCTTCTTCTGGACCAGCACCTACGGGGATGACCAAGGGCTGTGGGAGGGCTCGACCACGCCATCCTGCAGCATCTGTTTTACCTGCCGGTTGGCATCTCGCCGTTTATGTATCAGCAATCTCCTCGGCGGTTGACGTTTAGGCGTTGCTGTCCCTGTATTTATTGTGTGTCGGGTCAGTTCGGTCTGACCAAGTTTGCCGTCCGGGCCAGTGAATGCTTCAGCGAATTCCGTCAGCCATTCAGCCAGTCGGGAAGGTCAAGGTTTCGCGGCTCCTCGCTCCAGGAGGTCATGCAGATGGGGCGGTACCTCTCTCTGTGCATCCGTCCTCTGTCCGGTGTCACCCAAAGGGAGGTGTTGACGGCAGATCCTTGTTGCCCGTCCTCCAGCTCGATCACATCCAGACCTCTCCATCGGTGAGAAGAGAGCCAAGCGGCTGCCTTTGTAGACCGTTACACGGTCAGTCCGGCAATTGTCCGTAGCCTCCAAGCTGGTTAAACCATCCCGACTCCCATCCGTGGTTCAGTCTTTATCTCCCCCGTGAGGATCGCCTCGTGACCAGCTGGGATTATCATGTTCTCCGTCACCTGCACTCTCGCCACCATGGGTTGTTGCGTAACACCTCCCAAGGGGACTGCCTTCCCGTTAATGATGACAGCGTTGTCTCCCCATCGCCATTTGCAGTGATACTTTGACAAGAAATCAATTCCGAGTATCACGTCTGGCTCGATATCGGCCACGGTAAAGGTGTGGTTTGCGCGCAGATCCCCCACTTGTAGGTCGAAGTTGCCCCCCCCCCTCTTGTCGGCATGGGGCTGCCGTCCGGCATCCTCAGAGCTGGAGATGACGGAAGGAGGTTCGGTCTCTTGGTACCGGGCCAAGCGTTGTAGATTCGCTCCGAGATCAGACTCACTGTTGCTCCAGTGTCTAGGAGGCAACGCACTGGTTTCCCCGTGATCCTCCCCGCCATGTAATTCGCCTGAGACGTCCCACCCGAGGCTGGCCTGGCCCGAACAGCCGGCTCCGGAACAGGAAGTCTCGGTATTTCCTCTTTCTGTGGTCGTGGTTGGAAGAAACAGACTGCCGTTTCTGATGAGGGCAGTACCGCCTGATGTGTCCAAATTCGTGGCACCCATGTCACTCCACCTGCGCACCTGGTGTGTACACGGCCCAGGCAGCCGATTTGGGTTCCTCGGCAGGTTCCTCGGCAGGGGTTGGAGGAGGCTGGGCTACCGACCTCACGTCCCTAGCCATCGTTTTCCCTTTCTGTTTTGCGCTTTGCGACTCGAGAAATGCTTCCATTTCGGTCGCCAGAGTGACTGCTTCGATCAAAGTCGTCACTTTCCTGGAGAAGATGTGACGCTGCAGCTGTTCCTCTTGCAGGGCATTGCGGAAAGCCTCGACCGCCAAACCCTCACGGGCCTGTGTGGGCAGCTTCGGGTAGCTCTTTAAACACCAACCGTCGGATGGATTGTCCTAGGCTACTGAGTGACTCGTCTCGGCCCCTCGTACGCATAGACCAACTGAGCCCGATATAGCGGAATCTGTGCTGTCACCCGGAACTGCTGCTCAAAGTTTTCCAAAATGGAGGAATATTCCTTCCGCGTTCTCGGTACCATATCCGCCAATGCCTCCTGAGCCGGTGCCCTTTAGGTGAGATGCAAGGAACATCGCCTTCTCCGCCTCGCCCCACTGATTGACTGCTGCAACGCTCTCGAAATGGCTCAAGTAATCCGACCATGACGAGATCCCATCAAACTTGTTGGGGAGCATCAGTAGTCTCCGACCCCCTGGCCTGAAGTGATCAGGCGTTGTAGTCCCCCGCTTGACTGGCACTTGGGGAGCGCCCCCCCCCCCGCCTGTTTAGGGGCCGCCCAAACATTGGCAGAAACCGGCTTCCCCGGGAGCACCGGGTGGTGACGTCCCAGGGGATCTCCCAACTGCAGTGGTGTACGGCCGAGCAGCCGGGTCGGCTCCGCTCCGTTGGATTGTGTGCGGAGCAACCGTGCCGGCTCCGCCCCATTGGCTTGTGTGCGGAGCAACTCTGCCCAATTGACTCCCGTGCGGAGCAACCTCGTGGGTTCCGCACCATTAACTTATGTGCGGAGCAGCTCTGCCCCATTGACTCCCGTGCGGAGCAACCTTGCCGGCTCCGCGCCATAGACGTCCGTGCGGAGCAACCCTGCCGGCTCCGCGCCATAGACGTCCGTGCGGAGCAACCCTGCCGGCTCCGCGCCATAGACTCGTGTGCAGAGCAACTTTACGGACTCTCGTCCATTGACTCGTGTGCGGAGCCCCATTGACTCACGGGCGGAGCAACTCCACGGGTTCCACTCCATTGACTCATGTGCGGAGCAATTCTGTCGGCTCCGCCCCATAAACTCCCGTGCGGAGCAACCTCGTCGGCTCCGCACCATTGACTTGTGTGCGGAGCAGCTCTGCCCCATTGACTCCCGTGTGGAGCAGCCTTGCAAGCTCCGCGCCATAGACGTCCGTGCGGAGCAACTCTGTCGGCTCCGCCTCATTGACTCGTGTGCAGAGCAACTCTATGGACTCTCGTCCATTGACTCGTGTGCGGAGCAACTCCACAGTATCCACTCCATTGACTTGTGTGCGGAGCAACTCTGTCGGCTCCGCCCCATAAACTCCCGTGCGGAGCAACCTCGTCGGTTCCGCACCATTGACTTGTGTGCGGAGCAGCTTTGCCCAATTGACTCCTGTGCGGAGCAACCTTGCCGGCTCCGCGCCATAGACGTCCGTGCGGAGCAACCCTGCCGGCTCTGCGCCATAGACGTCCGTGCGGAGCGACTCTGTTGGCTCCGCACCATTGACTCGTGTGCGGAGCAACTCTACGGGCTCCCGTCCATTGACTCGTGTGCGGAGCAACTCTGTCGGCTCCGCCCCATAAACTCCCGTGCGGAGCAACTCTGTCGGCTCCGCCCCATAGAGTCGTGCAGTGCGGGCCTGCTCCGAGTGGATGTCAGGACTCGCTGTACTGCGACAGTGGGGACGAAAGTACTGCTGGGGGAGATCCGCGTCCGGTTGTGCCCCCTGATGCGTGCTCGGACCGTTTCCTGCCCCCGCTATATGGGCAAATCCAGCCTGGGGGCGCCCCGAATGGGGGGCCTCACCAGTCGTATCCATGTAAGCACCAAGTGGCGCTTCCATGTAGGGCCTAGCACTATTTTCATGAGCGTAGGGATTGCGGGTTGCCCCAGGACGAAACCCCGCCCCCGCTGCATCAACCAGCACAGCTCGGGATCGTTCCGAATGGAACGAAACGTCTGCTGCGCCAGCGTCTACAGCACGGGGCGGCCCCTCGTGGGACAGGGTACCAGTCATTGATGATTTATGGTAATGAGCACACCCGCCCCCGCAGGGGTAGACGTTCTGCAATGAATAAACCCTCCGCCCAAGTCCCGAAATTCCACTTTACTATTCCCCACATCCTCCCTCATGAGAAAATCCGTCCCCAGAAACCCCCTTGTTTTCCCTTTCTCCCACCAAAATTCCCCGGACTATCCCGCAAAAAGGATTCCAACTCGTCCACCGTGACGAAGGTACTGCCGGCCGATCCACTAGACGGGCCCCCACTCCGTGAGCCTGCACTCCAGCCTGCCTCCTCGCCGTTTGGCGAGTTAGGTGCCAGACTTCCGTGATCTCCTGAATTCATTGCAGAAAATATCTGAAAAATTCACCTGTTTTTCCGCCTTCTGCGTGCCGCCGCTGCCACCAATGTAGCGTAGAACAATTCTGGGGTTCCTCACACGCACTCAAAAAGGACTCCAACACAGGTATACTCGTTTCTGCTGGTTCTAGGCAGTTTATTCCTCACAAAAACGTACACCGCAAAACACAACTATTCTCTTCAGCAACGAGGCAACGACAATACTACTGCGCATGCGCCGCCCGGAAGAACGGGCCTCCCCGGCCGGCCACCAGGGGCTCCACTGCGCGGCTCCACCGTGGAACCGCGCTGGTGCCCTCTGGTGGCCGACCGGCACGGACGCCACAATATCTATTCTTCTTCTTCTTTCATTCATTCATTGTCATGATGACTTGATAAGTTGGGCCCAACTGTCCCTGTCGAGCAAAGTGTTGGAAAGAGATGGACCACTCAGACCAGTTTCTAGCTCGATGGATGTTTTCAGGGTCATGTTGGGACGACCTTTTCGTCGAGGGGCTTCAGAATTCCAGAGGAGAACTTGACTAGCTGGCTCATTATGTCGATAAACGTGACCGGCTAGCCGAAGGCGACGCTGTCTGATAGTGGTGGAGATAGGGGGAAGGGCACCATACAAAACAGAGTTAGGGAGATGTTGTTGCCAAGAAACGTTCTGAACAGCCCGCAACATCCGTGTATAGGTGCCATCAATGGACGCAGAGATCTGTTTGGTCAGGGTCCAGGACTCGCAACCGTACAGGAGGATGGATTCTACTGAGGTCTTGAAGATCTTAAGTTTGGTGGTCTTGGAGATCGAGGATCTCCATACTTTGGTCAGTGAGAACAGAGCAGACCAAGCTTGAGCTTTTCTACACTCGATGTCATGAGCTGTGTTGGTGTAGGAGCCCAGATACTTGAAGTCATCAACTTTATGGAGCTTACTGCCATCTAGTGCAGTGACGTCATCAGAGGTTGATGGGTTGATGGCCATGTACATGTACTTAGTCTTCTTTGCGTTAAGAGAGAGACCAACGGACTTGCAGCAAGCTCCTACTTGATGGAGGAGAGATTCGGCATCAAGGAGGGTGTCTGCAAGCAGACTAATGTCATCTGCATAATCTAGGTCGGATAGATATTGGGCAGGGTGTCTACTACTCCTACGGCGTGAGAGGGTGAGACCATCGGTTACACTTAACGCTGTCCGTAGGGCATAATCCAGAACTATGATGAATAGGTACGGGGCGAGAGGATCACCTTGAAGAACTCCAGTGTTGATCGAGAACGAATCTGATTCACCTTCGGGAGTGAGAACAACAGCACTTGTATCTTCATACAAAATTTTGATGGCATTAGTGGACTCCTCCGGGATACCGTAAGCATGCAGGATCTTAAACATTGTTGGTCTGTCAACAGAGTCAAATGCTTTACAGAAATCGATGAAAATGATGGCAGCTTCCTTCTGGTGGTTACGAATTTCCTCAATAAGGCGCCTGAGGGCAAGGATTTGAAATGAGGTTGAACGTAGAGGCCGAAAGCCACTTTGATTGGGACGGAGCATCTTCTCAACTTCCGGACGAATGCGATTCAGAAGTAGTCGATTGTATACCTCGGCAGCAGTTTGAGAGAGGCTGATTCCCCGGTAGTTGTCTGGGATGGTGAGGTCCCCTTTCTTTGGAACTGGGACGATGCCGGAAAAGCCCCATTCTGGAGGGCGGTTGCCTTCTAGGGTTGCATTGCAGAACCTTGTGAGATATTTCTTAAGTTTAGGAAGCCTCCAAACTTCAATAGGTATGTTGTCCAGACAGGAGCCTTGCCAAGCTTCATTTGTTTAATGGCTATGTTGACCTCGGCTTTGGAGAATTTGCCAGTTGGGATGTTAGGGTTTGGATCAAAGACGGGATCGATGGAGACTGGGTCATTGGAGGCATTATCAGAGCTGAGAAGCTTCTCAAAAAGGGATTTCCAAGAGGCAAGTCGATCATCACCTTGAATGAAAACGGTGTTTGGTCGTTTACCAGAGAGCTGTTTCACCAGTGCCCAGGCATTTTGGATGGAGTTGGTCGATTCCCACTCATCAAAAGCACTGAGGATGTTGTTGACTCTGAGGTCTTCTTGCTCGTCATACACACTACTGAGGTTGGATTGAGCAGCAGGAAGATTGGTTGGTAAGGAGGTGAGTACCTTTGTTCGAGCTACATTGACTGGTGTCGATGATGCAATGCTAGGTGGTCGTTTGGTTTGTGATGGAAGGAGAGACTTCCCAACACTCTCACACACTTTGACGAAGGGGCCATAAGATTGGTCGTCAGGGCACAATGAGGACCACTCATGGGTGATACGGTCCCCAATAGAAGATGCAAGTTCTCTATCTGAAGCCATTGTAGACCAGTTCAGTCTAGGACGGGCAGTAGGTTTTGTGGAACTGTTCTAAAGACGGCAGGACTCAAGTGTAGCATTCACTGAGAGACGTTTATTAACAGCCCGTAATAACATCATAGAATATGGATACGGTGGCCGAGTAATGCCACTCCATAACATCCCCTTTCCTTAAGATAAGGAACAGTCTTTTGTTGTTGCTGAACTTTCACTTGAGACTGAGTGTAAACTGTGGTCTGTTACAGTGGTGATCACGAACGCTAAACTTTTGTGAATAACTCAGCAAACATTATGAACGCTTTAACACTAGAACGTATTTGGTACAGCTCTAAACCTTTAACACTACTTAGTATAAATAAGGTTAGTTTAAGAACAACTTAGTAAAAGCAACTTAAACCAATAAACTGCATGCAAGTGTAGTCTATCTAAACTAAGTGTTGGCCTATGGCCCTAAGGCTTTGTGGGTGAGTGTCCCAAAGTCAGATTTATGACTCGAAAAACTCTTTGGTGGTCTGGAAATGCGACCGGATCTGGTGATGGTAGCGTTGGTGTTCAGTCCTGGAGGTTTGTCTGTCGGAGTGGAAGGCACATCTTGTGCCTTAGCGACCGGAATGGCGGCACTCGAGTTGGGTGGCTCGGTGCTAGCTGGTTGCTGCATGAGCTGAGGTTCACTCACGCATGTGACTGGTGTTGTAGGTTGTTTAGCGTTTTCCCGACTGTCTCTGAGGTGAACGCGGTTGCGTCTGTAGCAGTTGCTACCGACTTCTACGATGTAGCTGCGTGGCGCAACTTTGGCTTTTATCACTCCCGGGGTCCATGGGGAGCCTTCAACCTTGGGTCGAGTTTTGGCGCGAACTAGCTGTCCGACAACCAGATCAGGGAGGCTTTTGGCAGTGCGGTCGTGATACAGTTTAGCTGTCTGTCTTTTGGTCACGACTTGCTCGGTGACGGCCTCTACTCGGTGCCGGGGCTTGTACAGTGAGCTCTTGCAAGGGAGGAATGAGCGCGTTCGTCGAGACATTAAGCGCTGTGCCGGAGAGCTGGACATTCCCGGAGTAGTGGTGTTCCTCCATTCAAGGATAGCCTTCCACACGTCACTTTTGTCTTTGGCAGCTTTGGTCACAAGTCCCTTGGCGATTTTGACCGCGGACTCTGCTTTTCCGTTGGATTTGGAGTAGTAGGGGCTTGAGGTAGTGTGTTCAAAGTCCCAGTCATTCGCACAAAGTGTTGACACGTAGTTTGATCCGTTATCTGTGATCAAGGTGTGAGGAATGCCGTGGGTGGCAAACACTGGCTTCAGTTCCTTGATTAGCGATTCGGAAGTAACGTCTTCCAGGGCGCGCAAGTCGATGTATTCTGAGTAGAGGTCTACTAGTACGCAGTAGTTTTGTCCATTGACCTCAAAACAGTCACTCGCAACTAGTTGCCACGGTTTTTTGGGTACTGGGTGTGTCATGAGGGGTTCCTTGGGGAGAGCTGGTTGTGACTCCTGGCAGATTGCGCAGCGTTGGACTGCCTCCACCAGTTCTGTGTGCATACGTGGCCAGTACATTATGTCTCGTGCAGTGTTGGTGGTGTACTGCACGCCCATGTGAGATGCATGTGCCCTTGCTGTCATGTCTGCACGGAGAGCTGTTGGGATTACAATACGCGTTCCGCGAAAGATGAGCCCATTTTGTGTTGACAGCTCATCTCTGTATGGACAGTATTCCCTGATACACTAGGGAACTTGAGCCTTGTCCCCTGGCCAGCCTGCTTGGATGACCTGCATCAGCGTTTGTAGGGTTTGGTCAGCGAGGGTTGCCTTTTTGACTCTCTGCAGACGCTCGTATGTGACGAAGATGGTTGGTTCCATGTTTTCCAACTCCATGTTGAGCTTTTGCTCCTGAGTGACGGAGAAGATCAGAGAGTCTGGTGTCTGATCTGTGACTTGTCGTGTTGGCAACAATGCTCGCGACAGTGTATCGCTCAAGTACATTCGCAAACCCTGCTTGTACTCTACGTGTAGTGAGTACTTCTGTAGGCGGAGTCGCATTCGTTGTAGACGGGCTCATCAAGATTGGCTTTCTGAAGATGTTCATCAGAGGTTTGTGGTCGGTGAGCACGAGCACTTTGTCGCGGCCTAGGATGTATTGCTCAAAGCGCTGTGTGGCGAATACGATTGCCAAACACTCTTTTTCTATTTGAGCATAGTTGCGTTCTGTGGCAGAAAGTGCTCGTGAGGCGTACGCGACTGGGCGGCCATTTTGTGTGATGACGGCTCCTAGCCCAACCTCGGAGCTATCACACTCGATTGCGATGTCTTGGTTGACATCATAGTAGCTCAGTACTGGTGCTTAAGTGATGAGCTTCTTGATCTTGTCCAGGGCCTCGTCATGATGTGTCAATCAGTCAAATATGACGTCCTTGTCGGTGAGACGTCCGAGTGGCTCGCATACTGTGCTCAGTTCTGGCAAGAATTTAGCCAGATAGGTTACCACTCCGATGAGTCTCAGCACTTCCTGGTCGTCTGTAGGGCGAGGCATGTCGAGTATGGCCTTGATTTTCTCCGGGTCTGGAGGGTCCGTCTGAGCTGAAGACGTGTCCCATGTATGTGACACTGGGTAGCTTGTACCGTAGCTTGGCTGCGTTCAGCTTCAGATTCCGCTCTCTGCATCTCGAAAGAAGAGCGGTGAATGCAGCGTCGTGTGAGGCTTCTGCTTCAGCCTGCGTTTCTCCTGAGCCGTAGACGAGGATGTCATCTGCAATCACTGCGATGTTTTCCAGGCCTTCCAGGCACTCATGGAGCCTGCGCTGAAATTCTTCCGGTGCTGATGAGATACCAAAGGGCATCCTCAACCAGCGGTAACGCCCGTAAGGCGTCCAAAATGTTGTCAGATAACTGGAGGGCTCGTCAAGGACGACTTGAAGAAAACCGTCCTTGGCATCTACCACCGACAAGAGCTTGGCGTTCTTCAGTCTCGGGGCTACTTCGTCTACGGTGGGAATGGGGTAATGGTTGTGCTTAATGGCCTTTTTCAGGCCGTGTGGATCCAAGCATACCCTGATTTTGTTTGGCTTTCTGACGACTACCATGTTGTGGATCCACTTGGTAGGCTCAGTCACCCGGGCAATGGTGCCTTGGGCTGTCATGCTGTCTAGCTTTCGTTTCAGCTCTGCCCGCACCGGGATGGGTACTCTGCGCCTGATGTTCTGCGTTGGAGAGACACTGTGATCAATGTCTATGTGGTAGTGACCTGGTAGCCGACCAAGGCCAGTGAATACGTCTTTGTACTCAATGAGGACCTGTTCCTTGGTTTGAGTCGGTGACTCTGTCACTGCATGCACTAAGCACTCCAGTGCGTACTGCATTAGTCCCAGAGCTTCTGCTGCTTGACCTGACAGCAGAGATGAGGGGACATCCTTCACGATCTCGAAGTGGATTTTCCTGGTGACCCCTTTGATCTGGCATCTCAAGCTGGCAGCTCCAACAGGATGAATTATTGTGCCATTGTACAGTTTCAGTTTAGTCTTTGATGGCACCGGAGGCGTGTCACTGAGCTGCTTGTAGTCTGTCAGCTTCATGGTGCTGCAAGTTGCACCAGAGTCTAGCTGAAATCTGATGGTCTTTGTCAGATCCCTTGTTGGCGTCTCCACTGCTAGCTCAACAGAGTATTGCTGCTTGGGCTTTGACTGCACTGTATAGATGCTTTCGTCGCTGCCACTTTCGTCTCCATCCATTTGGTGGAGCTTCTGTGTGGATTTCTGTGGCTGACGTTTGGTGCGGTCTTTGCCCGATGACTGGCAAACCTGCGCATAGTTGTTGCGTTTTTGGCACTTAGAGCAGGTTGTCCCGTAGGCTGGGCACTTGCCTTTGCTGTGTGATTTGCCACAGTATTTGCAATTCATGTTCGGAGGCTTGCTGGCTTTTCCAGATTTCTGTGTCCGCTGCTTGTTTTTCACAAAGTGTGCTGAAGGTGGATCGCTGCCTGTTCACTGCTGCGGCATATGTCTATGGCTTTCTGCAATGTCAGTAACGACTCACGCAGCAGACGAGCACGGATGCTGTTGCCTACTACTCCTATGACCAGCCTGTCTCAGAGCATTTCATCGAGAAGCGCTCCATAATTGCATGTGGTTGCCAACTTTCTCATCCTGTTCAAGAAAGTGTCAATGTTCTCTTTGGCCTCTTGCTTACAGGAGTAAAACATGAATCGTTTGTACACCACATTGCGTTTAGGGTCAAAATGAGCTCCAAGGCTGGTTAGGATTTGCTGTGGTGACTTTCTCTGTTCCTCTGTTAGTGGCAGATTTTCGTACACTTCATAGCACTCCTTCCCCATAACTGTGAGTAATGTAGCCACATGGATGGAAGTATCTTTTTTATCCAGTTCTGTGGCCACTAGATAGTTCTGCCAACTTGACTTGAAAAATTGCCAGTTGGAAACCTGGTCTCCTTTCATGTCCAATTTCGCCGGTGGGGGAATGCGAGTGCGCCAAGGTTATTATGCAGTGAGTGCGTAATGTACACCGCGATGTGTCCGTTACAGGCCTCCGTAGTTTACAGCGAAACGCACGTTGACGACAATGGCGTGAACTCAACGTGCAATTTATACGTACATGTACAGTCTATCGTTCACAGTGTAATACGCACGTGTTCAATGGCGGGAACTCCGCGTGAAAATTGTACAGTTTATTGTTCTCGTGCACAGCCTACCATGTGTGACAGGATCAGTCTGTGCTGCCGACGGATGCCTTGTGATCCATTCACCAAGATTGCCGAAGATTTTGCCGGTTCTTTGCGGTAATGGCGCTGGATTCAGCTAATTTCTGACACCATGTTCTAACGACGGCAGGACTCAAGTGTAGCATTCACTGAGAGACGTTTATTAACAGCCCGTAATAACATCATAGAATATAGATACGGTGGCCGCGTAATGCCACTCCATAACAGGAACGAAGACTGAGCCTTATCTTAGCACAGACTAGACTATACGATGGTCGGAGCCAATTGGGTCAGATGTTGAATACGCTTGAGAATCTAGGATGCTGTTTCTCCAACGTTTACGGCACAGGATGAAGTCAATCTGTGACAGGTACTTGTTAGGTGAACGGTGAGTCCAGAGCTTTTTGGAGGACTTCTGAAATAGTGTGTTGGTAATCAGAAGGTTGTTACGATTGACAAAGTCACTGAGGAGCTGACCATTACGGTTGGTAGTAGAGTGGTAGGAGAACTGCCTTGCAACATGAGCGTTGAAGTCCCCTCCGATGACAAGGAGGACATGTAGGGGAATGGAGGCAATGGTGTCATTGAGACATTTGTAGAACCCAGTAATAGACGCCTCATCACTGGTGTTAGTGGGAGAGTAACAGGAGACAACGTATGTCTTGGGATTTCCTTTGAAGATGGCGAGCATAATTCTGTCGTTGATCTTAGAGATAGAAGTCAGCAGCGGGAGCAGTGATGTTTGAACAGTTATTGCTACACCACCAACGGCTGCACCTTGTCGATTCCGAGTTGCAGAAGAGGTGAAGATGGTTGATGATCCTAAACTAGAGATTCGGATATCAGGGTCTTCAGGTCGATGCACTTGACGGTGCTCTTGGATGCAGGTAACAGATAGGTTGTAGTCACATATGTGCTTATTAAGTTCCTCTCTTGATGAAAGCGAAGAGAGACTTTGACAATTAAGCTGACCAAAAAGGATGGTTTTCCTAGGTCGATCGAGCAAGACCCTTCCGGAGATTATTTTTATCAGACGATGCCCTCCCAAGAGGGTTTCGGACGCCGTCGTCATAAGACAGAGTGTCAATAGTTCCGTGAGAGGGCAGATTTGAAGCAGGGGCTTTAACCCTGGTGCTGTAGGTTGAACTCATCATGTTTTCTATTATTATAGTATTAGTTTTCTTTGGTAAACAAAAACGGAAGCCAGTTCGTGCCTGGTTTTAAAAGCGAAATAACCCCTAGTATAGTTTTGCAAAATAATAAAATAAATTGGCGAAATAACGTAATATAATATTGTGAAGTAACGCAATAGTTTTTCAATCCTCAGAGTGCAGTATTTCGCAATACTATTGCGTTATTTCACAATACTATCGTTTTATATTGCAATGCTATTACATTAAAGCCCGGTTCATACTCGGCGCGAAAGCGAAAGCAAACGCGAATTTGTGACGTCATGGCAAGTATTCGCGCTGCGAATTCGCAAAAGTTGAACAGATTTCAAATCGGGCGAATATCGCAGCGAATGTTTCATGACGTCAAATTCGCTTCGCATTCGCATTTGCATGAAGTATGAACAGGTCTTTAAAGGCTTGGCGCGAAAGCGAACGCGAATTTGTGACGCCAGGGCAAGTGATGCCAGGGCAAGTTTCGCAGCGAACGCTTTATTTCTCCATACTATTACGTTATTTCGCAATAAATGTTATTGCATTTCTTTGCAATGGTACGTATTGCATAATTAACTTTTGCAATGGTTTGCAAAACTTTTGCGTTATTTTGCAATACTACTGGGGTTAGTTCACAATACTGTGCACAATACTATCGGCGCGAAAGCAACACGATTTTGTGACGCCTTGGCAAGGTACGCCAGGGCAGGTTCCGCATTATTTTTTCGCTTTATTTTGCAATACGGTTGCGTTATTTCTCAATACTGTTACGTTATTTTGCAATAAATTTTATTGAATTTTTTTTTGCAATGGTAGGTATTGCATAATAAACTTTTGTAGTGTTTTGCAAAACTATTGCGTTATTTCGCAAAACTACAGGGTGAGTACAAAAAAAACCCCGAAACCCAAATGTCGGGACCATTGTTTTTGGTGAAGTTCTGCATGTTGCATTTTCAAAATCTAGGATATGAGAGCCCGATTCATAAGCTTTCTTTAGTACAAAAGGCTGCCGTACCACATCCCAGGTTTAACAGACATAGCGCCAAGCTCTATGAGGAATACACCGCCATGTTTGAAAGAGACCCCATTGCGGAGGAAACTACTGCAAGAGACGAAGAGCTAAAATTGCCAACATCTCCGATGAACGGCGGCAATGTTGAATTTCTCTCATTGAAACCACAAACATGTCTAAGAACAGTAAGAAAGCCTGGGCACTCGTCAAAAAGCTAGGCAACGACCCAAAGAAGCCTAACCAACATCACAACTTAACAGCCAACCAAGTTGCACATCAACTACTTCTCAATGGCAAGGCACCTAAAGCAAAGAGTAAACCCAAACCAAAACCCGATAGGACAAAATACAAGGATAACCCAAGTTTCACGAAACCTTTCTCAATGTCAAACTTGAAACTGGCATATCCAGCCTCTAACCAGGGAAGGCTATTGGATTGGACAACACTGCCACAGAACAAATCAAGCATTTTGGAACTAAAGCTCCTGCAACTATTAAACAATTGTATGGAAGGCCTGAAAATCCCCAAAATTTGGCGGAAAGCACACGTAATGGCGCTTCTGAAACCAGGCAAAGACCCATCCGACCCAAAAAGCTTCCGGCCAATCTCTCTCCTGTGCCACCCCTACAAGCTTTTTGAAAGACTCATCCTGAACAGAATCGCTCCACATATAGATGAACAACTTATCCCTGAACAGGCAGGCTTCTGACTAGGGAAGTCCACAACTAGTGAACTCCTCAGCCTTACGCAACACATAGAAGATGGCTTTGAGCAAGGAATGATAACCGGATCAGTTTTTGTAGACCTATCAGCTGCCTACGCCACTGTAAATCACAGACTCCTCCTATGTAAAATACTCGATATTACCAAAGATGTCCATCTCACAGATCTCATAGAAGCAATGCTTTCTAACCGACGCTTCTTTGTTGAACTTGAAGGAAAACGCAATAGATGGGGGAGACAAAAGAACGGCCTAGTATAAATATCTACACCAACGACCAACCGAGATATGGCCATACCAGGCGCGTCATCTATGCAGACGACCAGTGCGTTACCACTCAAAGTAAGACTTCAAAGAGGTGGAGAACGTCCTTACCAATGCCCTCTCTGCACTATGTGGCTACTACGAAGAGAACATGCTTGAGCAAATCCATCAAAAACACAAGTGTCTGCTTGAGTCCATCTTAAGAACAAAGAAGCAAACAGACGACTCAAAGCCACAAGGACTAGTGCAAAGCTACAGCACACAACTAATCCAGTTTACCTTGGATTAACATTGGACAGAAGCCTAACCTATAAGGCCCACGTTGAGCAAACCACAACGAAAATCAGCACCCGCAACAACATTCTCAGCAAACTCACCAGCTCCAGATGGGGAGCATGCCCTACTACACTGCGACCCACAGCACTTGCCCTCTGCTTTTCAACAACAGAGTATGCTTGTCCAGTGTGGGAACGATCTACACATGTCAAGAAGCTAGATTCCGCTTTAAACGCAAGTTGTAGATGTATAACAGGCTGTCTTAAGCCTACAAACTCTGAGAGCCTGTACATACTCTCTGGCATCTCACCACCAAATGTCTTGATGGCAGCGGCCAGTGGAGCCGAACGACAGAAGCAAGTCATGGATGACATACACTCACTATACAGGCATATACCCCACCGAGCCGACTCGAGTCACGCAACAGTTTTCAGTCAACTGTAGAACCCCTTCATACCTCTGCAGCAGAGAAACGTGGAATGGAAATCTCGCCAACCTCACACAACAATTGGACATGAAAATCCCTGCTGCTGAAAGTCTCCCTCGAGGTGCCGAGAATAACTGGCCTATTTAGAAGGCACTCAACCGCCTTCGCACCAGAGTTGGCCGATGTAGGGAATCACTCAATAAGTGGGGATACACTACAGGTCCAACGACATGCGACTGTGGAACAGAATCTCACACAATGGACCATCTCATGAGATGTCCGCTGTTGTCAGAGCCTTGTACCTCCAAAGATTTAGCCAACAACACCATCACGACACAGGTCTGTGCTCAACATTGGTCGAGAACAATTTGAGTAGGACACGATAGAAGTACAAGAGTAATTGAAATCACTCATGTGACGTTCAAGTTACGGAATTTTAAACACAGCCACCGTTTTAAACGGATCACACAAAGGTAAATGTTGTTTAAGCAAAGCGAAAACAAATCACATAGGGATGTGTGTGAATTGTCTTCGTTTTGCTGAAAGAACGCACACTTCGCTTGTTCGGTTTTGGGCAGAGTCCTTAGAGACATAAGTCCTCAAGGCTCGGGGGAGTTTGGTGTGGTCTTTTGCGGGCACCACACTTGCTTCACTTTCAGATCCACTCACGGACGGACTCCTTTAGCTTATACCAGTAGAGCTGGCGTTTTGTCTTTCTGATTGTCTTGTTTGACACCAAGATGAGCAGATGTTACGGCATTATGGGTAGCTCGTAAGTTGTAACACAGTATTTTTCAGCTAGTCGAGGACTACGGGCTGAAGATATGACTTTGTTCTGTCGGAAGTTACCGCCGTTCATATAGTATTCCGTTCTGCAAGGTCTTTGACGAGCCACTGTGTCTCTACAGGGACGTTGGGGTGATTGACCCAACCACTCAACTACAACTTTCAGTTCTGAGTCTGCTCTTTGCATCGCAGCAATTTTCTCCGTGGTACATAAACGTTGACCCACGATGCGGTATGTCCGTCACTTGAAACGGTGTTAGTGACCATGCTGGCACGATCGCCTGGAAAATCTCTGTCTCCGTCATCCGGCTTTTCAGTCAGATTAGATTGTTCTGCACTTTGCAATCCGGTACTTACACCGGTACTGCATTCTTGCCGGGAACAGAGGGCGAGTCGCAGTTCTTTCCTTTCTTACTGAGTCAGTGGAGTTTTTCGCACGTTTTGGTCGCATGACCCAAATGGCGGCGGACAAGTGTCCGGGAGTTTCTCCAGTGGGCGAGTCTGTGTTTGCAAAACAGCAGATCGGAATTCTGTCCCTACTGCCGACGCTGAACTTCAATGCACGAGCGCCAAATACGCCCAACTAGGCTGCGCACACCACCAAGTAGGAGTGCTATACCACTGTTACCATCAGTATGAGAACTGTCACGAATGATACGGGCTTGATTATTTCGGAGGTGACGTCACTGCACGGGTGTGGCACTTAGTGATCATGTTCTGAGGGGATTGAGCTTCAGCAGAGTTAGTGTTGATGCTTCTGGTAGATGGATTAACGTTGTCGACTTTATTGAAATGAGACCACTGCTCACTTTCAGCGCCGTACTTGTCACAATCGTCGGGGTAGCACGGCACCCTGGAGATCTCGAGAGGGCGTCAGCATTGCCGTGTGTCTGCCCTGCGCGATGTTCAATTATAAAGTCAAACTTCATTCTTATAGGCTCTAACAATGTGCCAAAAACAAACTTTTTTTTTGCGTAATCAATATCTCAGGGGGATTTTCGTGAGTGGAGTAAACAGCTCTTGTTTTCATTAATATTTTTTTCCTCCCCATTCCCCGCCTTCTTTTTCAGACTCCTCTCAGTAGGGTTTGTACACGTTTTTCTTCCACCAATACACTTTGGCCCTTTCGTCAATGTGATTGACTTTAGACTTGGCACACACGTATACTACCACCCACAGATGGTCTCTGACGATTTTCGTTGCGATAACGTTGCATCGTGTGCCGTGTGAAAATTGAAGTGAGATCATGTTGACGTCATCACATGTCTAAGGCCTACAGCTAAAGAACAATAGTTCCGATTTGGTTGTAGCTTGATTTTATGTACCTATATCGGGATATGTTATAGGTAAAAATTGAGTGACGTGATAACGTCATCACAAGTCATGTAACGTTACATTAAATGTGTATTTTCATATGTCCATATCTACAGAACTGCATGTCCAATTTGGTTGTTATTTGGTAGGTACCTAGACCGAGATTAATTATGAGTGCAAGTGTGAAACAAACTGCAGTGTGCAACTTAAACCCAAATGTGGACCCAAATTCGCCACTTAAGACAATCACTGGGAGTCATACATCCGATTTTCGGTTGTTACGTCAATTCTTTTTTTCCCCTGTTTATATTTCGCTCTCATGACGTTTTTGTCTCGGGTTACTTGGTTGTATTTTCTTTTCCATGGAAACAGTTACCCTTAACATCCCCCCTAAAAAAAAGAACTGAAATCTGAAATGGATGGTTAACGTGAAGCTCATCCAGTGTTATCGAAATTGAACGGAATTTTGATACAGCTCTTGCCCGTTTCATGATCGATGCATAAGAAACAAACTTGCATCAAACTTAATTGCATCAAAATGCGTGCTCATCTGGACGTGTACGTTGCTGATGGTCTTATTGTTAAAGTGAAGCGGTGGTGTTTTGGACGAAACATTCAGAGCCCACGCATTGAATATGTAAGGAAAACAGTTCGTTAAACAGAATTCGTGATTATGTTCCCCGAAAGCAGCCTGTGTACACTTGTTGTCAGCTGTAGTAATGCCAACTTTAGAGTACTGTGGTACTGTATGGGGAGAGTAACTTGAGAGTATTGTACTGTATAGTACTGTATACCATAAGCGCCATGTTTTTGCACGAGTGTCCCTTTTTAATGAATGGTCGAATGTTCATTCGTCCGAAAGTTCAATAGTCGGAATTTGGCATAAGTTTCAAATGAATAAAAGACTCAACAGGTCGAAGGCTCATGCCGAAAAGCACGCAAGGACTACTGTCTATTCGGACTATCGAACCTTTGGACTATCGAACCTTCGGACTATTGAACCTCCGGACTAACGGCAAGGGCGGATCCAGAACCAAATTTTCGGGGGGGGGGCGCAAGATGTTGATTAAGTACCTAGTATTGTGTGCTATTTCTACATCGTACATTAAAACTAAAAGGTATGTGTAGCTGATTTAGTTTGCGAGGGAGATACGCAACGCTTTGATTAATTTCCTTTAAAAAATAAAAAAGGTGTCTTCACTCCTTCGATTTTTTTTGTATTGACAAGTTCGTGTTTTTTTGGTGGTAACTCTACTTAATAAAAATGTTAGTAACTATACTTAACTATTAAACATATCACTGAATCACATCGATATTTCGATAAAAAGCTGTCGAAAAATATTTGCATCAGGTTAGGCGTACCCTCTGGATAAATAGTGGCATCAGAACTTATAGGATTCAGACGGAGGCAAATATTCTCACGCTTCTAAACAGGGCAATAAATGGCTCGGTTGTCTTACACGTTTGCTGCGGCCACTATGAATTACACCAAGACTAGTTTTTCTCAGAGCTGGGTGATACCATTCACTTAAAGATATCTTTTACATCTTGGCATCGATCTTTCAGATGGCTTGTTAATGCCTGCCACAGTTTAACAAGCGCAAACGATTTCGTCAAAAGAGGTTTTGTTTTTGTTCCAACGATCAGTCAATTGGCTGATCGGTTGAACACCACCTACATTTCTTGTACGGGACGTCCAAGTAAGCTTTTGGGTAATAATTGGTTAGGTTCCTTTTAGGATAAATGCAAATGATCCTATGGCGAATTAGGGTCCTGCAGGGCCTAAGATGCACACTGACACCCTTTACATTTGCGGCAGACGAGCACGATGGAAAACTCGGTCAACGTGGTTGTTTATTTACAACAAAGCGCACAACAGAAAAGGCGTTACTCGCGTTACTTTTTAGCTGCGAGATGAACCCGATTCGATGTAACTTTAAAACCGTTCACCGACACCGTTTTGGCACAAACGTTACAGTAAATCGACTTCAACTGGTGTTTTGGAGCGTTTTTAAAACGGTGTCTGAACGCCCCCTGATTCGAACATGAGAAATCTTAGCTCCCAGTGAGATCATAAATGGACTGTCATTAAGCGTTCACTTGCTTAATTTACAATTGATTTGCAACACCCCTATTCAGCCAAGTTGATGTGTTCAGTGTAAAAGGTCGTATTTGAAGGAAATTGAATCTTTTACTTTCAGTGATTATTGACGACTCAGATTCATCACGATGGCTTGGGGTTGTTCATCGTTTGCCCTGCTGGCTACCATCGCTTTAATGCTGTGTGCCATCACTTCTGCTCAGTCTTCATCAAGTAGTTGGGAATCCTCCATTGATGGTAAGGATAGAATCTTACTTGTCTCAGCTTATAATAGATTTCCCAGAAGTTCACGTTTCATTTGCTCCAACTCGACGAAATGCAAAGGATATCCTTTAATCTTTTAACAATACACTATACCCCCCATCAAGATCCAGTGTCATCGTAAACGCTTTCTGGATTCATATTACATCCCTATTAAAACGATAATAGCATTTTCACATGTCTGCTCCTCTCTGATGGGCATTTCATTTCATCAGAAACCGAGGGGGTACAAACACGAAGTTTGTTGAATAGTAGGATGTAATTTGGGAAAATACATGCACTTTGGAAATGAACTTTCGATTCACTTGTCCGTTCTACGTATGATGCAGTGCACCAGTGTTGTAGTCGAGTCACTTGAGTCGAGTCCGTCTCGAATCATTTGGTTCCCAGTAGTCCGAGTCACGAGACTTTTGAGTCAAGTCCGAGTCCAGCTACATTTCTCTAGGCCCGAGAATTGGTAGGGTATTCGC
Source organism: Patiria miniata (assembly GCF_015706575.1). NCBI lineage: Eukaryota > Metazoa > Echinodermata > Asteroidea > Valvatida > Asterinidae > Patiria > Patiria miniata. The sequence goes on from NW_024037059.1 coordinate 12,894,287, forward strand.
TGATACATTGAAGAATTACCCCAGCGATATGGAGAAGCGCCAACCTGCTCCAAACACAATCGGCAGTTTTTACCACAATTTTGTATCATGAACATTGATATGAAGACTGATTTTATCAGTTTTCTTATTGGATCCTTCATTGGTCTGTGCCTATGCTTTCCCCTCGAATTATAGTTTGCATGGATACTCGGTGGCGTACGTAAGGTGAGGCCTCTCATCTTGTGCCACCCTTGCCCTCAGAATGTGCGGGAAGGCAAACATGAGTTTTTAATCGTTAAAACACATTCGGGTGCCTCCTTCAGAAAATGACGCCCTCTAACTCCCCCCCCCCCTTCCCACCCTACGGCTAATTGGATAAGCTATTCATGATGAGCTGGAAATAATAATGTTCAAATTATGCTTGCATTTTCGACTATTAAAAACAAATCAAAAATTTACGCTATAGGAACTATTTGGCCTATTTGCATGTTTTAACACAATCTTAAAGATATAATGTCCGGACTCTTTAAGAAATTCGATTGTTTTCCTTAACGTATAGTCATCTTGAATCTTTTATTCGGACGATAAAACCTTTTCTCTTATTTTTGACAACTGCAAACCTCTTGAGGAAAGGCCTTTGCATTGCTTTTGTGCACAAACAGATCCGCCTTGCGAGCAAACTGGTTACCTGTCCCTCTATCATCTTTACTGATAGATACGGGTACCATTCTACGAGAGCTGCGTTATTGTTGGGCCGCAAATGATTCTAATTTGTGAAGTCATTCAAGTCAATATGCCAAAACGTACCGTGGGTCTGACGTCTCATTCAAAATGATTTTTTTGGGTAGAGCCAGCTAAAATAATTCTTTCTTCTTGGTGAAACTCCAAAACAGCCCGGACAGAACATCAGGTAGATAACATATTTAGGCTACATCCTGGGTGCAATGAGAGTTCGTGCATATGAGGTCACATCAATCATCAACTCACAAGAAGAAGAATACTTCAGTCATTCAAAGGTTTACCACTGAGGAAATTTTACTTTGTGCGACGAGTGGAAACTAATTCTCGACTTTTGATTCTTCTATCAAACAACATTCATATTGCTTATTGTGTTAATTCTCTTTCAATTTTGTGCGGTAACAGAGCGCTGCCCGCCAGAGTGTACGTGCGACTATTGGTGCGTTGAGTGTTCTCGCGGTTGGAATCTTGAAACCATCCAAAGCATCGACAACAGTACAGAATGTCTGTAAGAAACACGCTTAGTTTGTTTGATTATAAAAACATTTTGCACCTATAAACTTTACTGTTGCGGTGATTTGTTTTCATTCTGACATTGTTTTGTTTCTCATTAATAATAACAATAAGGAGAACTGATTTTATTTGAAGCATTACCTAGTTTCCCCTTTAGGACGTTAGTAAAAAAAAGTACGACACAATAACGGAAGACAATATATAGAATGAGGACTAGAAGAACAAACAACGTGCACAATTTGACGGATTGACATAAACTGTTTGAAGGTATAAATTAAGCTTAAAGATCCTGGTCTGAAAGGTTGAAGATTGAATACTAAGTTTATTCAAAGCTTATGTCAAGAATTTAAAATGAGATTGTATCGTAAAACGCTTGTTTTGTTTTTACATTTTGTGCTATAAATTGCACTTGCAAATTATACGAGTCTAATAATGTGCACTGAAAGGGGACAGTATACTGCAGTAGGTCCTATCTAATCCAATTATCATAGTAGATCTGTCCAACCCAGCAATGTAATTTCTTCATCTTTTCGTTTCATGATTGTCCACAGGATACTAAGAGAAGGCAATATCTCACATCTGGAGCCAGGCGTATTCCAAGGATTTTCTCGTCTCGAATGGCTGTAAGTGTTTAGTACCTATTTTGGGTGTCTGCGTTTGTTGCAAAGACCCGCCCTGTGAGTAGACTGGTTCCATGTCCTTACATTATCGATCTTGATAGGGGTAGGAACCAGTTTACACTACAGAAAGTGAATTACCGACGGGCGTATTTGTAAAAATTTAACGAAAACCTATTTTCCCTCATTCAATAGAAAACCCGAATGATTCACATTTCAAGCTGGCCCACTGTTTTACAGTTTTTTTTTCACCGGTTTATTTTTTTCTTTCTCTTTTGGTCTGTACTTTTTCTGATATTTGTATATACTCCGGTTGTTTTTCAAAACGTGTAACATAATTCGAGTATGTTCCTTTCATTCTGTTTTCATTAACTACATACCCATTAAAGACATACCCATTCAAGGGCGGATCCAAAACACAATTTTTTGGGGGTGGGGCAAAAAAACAATTGTCCCCCAAAAATTGTACCAAAACATTACGGCGTGGTGTTAGATTTTTTTTGTTTTTTGATTCTTGAATGATGTTGTGTGGTGCGATCTGATTGCAATGTCTGACCACTCGAACCATTTTTTTTGTTAGGAAAAGATGGTGTTGTGGGCAGTGCCTGCCTTTATTGCGACGTCACTTAAATAAACACCAATTGGGTTCGTTTTTTGCCCCCCCCCCTCACTGGATCCGTCCTTGTACCCATTAAAGACGTCTGAACACGCAGAAACTATGCTCAGATTCACTGCCAACTCATTATAAATCGAAATGCTCAACACAGTTCCACCAGTGACGATTGGGAAGAATCAATATCAGAACAGGAAGTGATGATTGGAGGATTGAGGAAGCTGTTAAACAAACGGCCAGAGCTAGAATCTCAGTGTGCGGCTTACAGGAGGTCCCGACACTCAAACAGGGTCACATAACTGGTGAAGCTGCTTGGGATGATTTTATTTGAAGCATTACCTAGTTTCCCCTTTAGGACGTTAGTAAAAAAAAATACGACACAATAACGGAAGACAATATATAGAATGAGGACTAGAAGAACAAACAACGTGCACAATTTGACGGATTGACATAAACTGTTTGAAGGTATAAATTAAGCTTAAAGATCCTGGTCTGAAAGGTTGAAGATTGAATACTAAGTTTATTCAAAGCTTATGTCAAGAATTTAAAATGAGATTGTATCGTAAAACGCTTGTTTTGTTTTTACATTTTGTGCTATAAATTGCACTTGCAAATTATACGAGTCTAATAATGTGCATTGAAAGGGGACAGTATACTGCAGTAGGTCCTATCTAATCCAATTATCATAGTAGATCTGTCCAACCCAGCAATGTAATTTCTTCATCTTTTCGTTTCATGATTGTCCACAGGATACTAAGAGAAGGCAATATCTCACATCTGGAGCCAGGCGTATTCAAAGGATTTTCTCGTCTCGAATGGCTGTAAGTGTTTAGTACCTATTTTGGGTGTCTGCGTTTGTTGCAAAGACCCGCCCTGTGAGTAGACTGGTTCCATGTCCTTACATTATCGATCTTGATAGGGGTAGGAACCAGTTTACACTACAGAAAGTGAATTACCGACGGGCGTATTTGTAAAAATTTAACGAAAACCTATTTTCCCTCATTCAATAGAAACCCGAATGATTCACATTTCAAGCTGGCCCACTGTTTTACAGTTTTTTTCACCGGTTTGTTTTTTTCTTTCTCTTTTGGTCTGTACTTTTTCTGATATTTGTATATACTCCGGTTGTTTTTCAAAACGTGCAACATAATTCGAGTATGTTCCTTTCATTCTGTTTTCATTAACTACACATCCATTAAAGACATACCCATTCAAGGGCGGATCCAAAACACAATTTTTTTGGGGGGTGGGGCAAATTGTCCCCCCAAAATTGTACCAAAGCATTACGGCGTGGTGTTAGATTTTTTTTTTTTTTTGATTCTTGAATGATGCTGTGTGGTGCGATCTGATGCAATGTCTGACCACTCGAACCATTTTTTTTGTTAGGAAAAGATGGTGTTGTGTGCAGTGCCTGCCTTTATTGCGACGTCACTTAAATAAACACCAATTGGGTTCGTTTTTTGCCCCCCCCCTCACTGGATCCGTCCTTGTACCCATTAAAGACGTCTGAACACGCAGAAACTATGCTCAGATTCACTGCCAACTCATTATAAATCGAAATGCTCAACACAGTTCCACCAGTGACGATTGGGAACAATCACTATCAGAACAGGAAGTGATGATTGGAGGATTGAGGAAGCTGTTAAACAAACGGCCAGAGCTAGGATCTCAGTGTGCGGCTTACTGGAGGTCCCGACACTCAAACAGGGTCACATAACTGGTGAGGCTGCTGGGGATGATGGTGTCTTGAAAATATGAGGTCCACTGGTCATGCTATGCCAGAACACGTCAATCTGGGGTTGGTTTCATTATTCGATTCGATGTCGACGTTGGTGAAGTCGCCTACATTAGTCCGCGTCTTCTGACAGCTAAACTCACCATCCACGGCTGCAACGTTAAGTAGTAGTTGGATCGCTCCAACGAAAGGCGAAGAAATTTCAAAGTCAACCTTCCACCGCCAATTTGCGGTGACTTCAACGCGACTTGCTCACTGGCCGAATCTCACTGCTATTTTCGACACAACACCACTGTTGAGGCCGGGACATTCTGTGAATAACAACGAAGATCGTTTGCTAGAATACGACCGGGATTTCAAACTGTCGCTATTGAATATATGTGGTATGATCAACATACGGCCCGCTACTGGACTTGATACAGCAATGACGGTGTTACCAAGAAAGTCCTCTACTACATCTTATGTGATAGCTGGATGAAACAAAAATGTGTTCACTTGTCGAGTGATGCGCTCATTTGACTTCTCGTCTGATCACGACTAGCTGCTGGTTGCATCGCTTGGAACACCAGTGAACCGGCAGGCGCGTTTTCGTCTACGTCGCTCCAAACCACCACGAACACTCGATCTAGATGAGCTAAAGACCTAGACACCAGAGCAGTCTATAGCGAGCTGGTCAAAGAGAAGCTTAACGTCTTGACATCACCACTGTCGACGATTTCAACGTGAAGGTTGTCGATGCCCTCCAGTCTCCACTACGCTGCTGTATTCGAAATCCCATCGCAAATCGATTTACATAAACGATCCCACGTTGCAGAACTTCTTTCGAAAGCGAGAGGAAGTCAGACGCTCGGGAGAATCAGAGGGATCTAAAGCAAAAAAATGTCCAGGCTGATCCTGATCAGAACCCGTCAGCTCACTAAATGAGCATTTCAAAGCAGAAACTCAGCTCATAAGCTCACTCAATACCCAGCGGAACATAGAAAAGTTGAACGCAACTGCCAAACTCCAAGTTTACTGAGAACCAAGACTGGCATTACCTGCCAAAACATGACCAAATTCTTGCCCACTTCAAGAACCGCTTCAATCCCATCCAACCCACCTTCCACCCAGCGGAACTCGATCATCCACTGTTGTTAACGACCTTCCTCCAAGAAAATACATCTTAGCCGATATCAACCATGACCCCCCTTCCAAACAGGAAATTGAGGAATGCCTCAAACGCCTCAAGAATCGTAAGGAAAGTAAAGATAGTCTTCCCGAATTCCTTAAATCCATCTACATCAACCCATCCCTTATTGACGCGATCTACAATCTGACGACGCAAATCTGGGCCACCAGGCAAATTGCAAAATGTTCATCCCTTCCACTTAGTTTGTGCGCATGCGCCAACATCTCAGCTAATGCCGGTGACTGTCGACATGGCAGCGCTGCGGAGAGGAAAGACACACCGATTTTAATCTGAAAACGTCCTGTTCATTTTGCTATTATGTGAAATACAATGCAACCGGATGAAATGAAATGAGTTAATTTTTATTTTATTTGCCATATTTTTGTGATAGAAATTCGATATTTCAAGAAAATGTCGTTTTAGATCGTTGTTTGCTTTACATTTCCATGCAATCATCAGCAAAAGGGCCAACTTAAGTTGTTGTTTTTAGTTTTCTCCAGTTTCCCCAAACATGCCATTATCACAGCATTTGAATGAGATATTAAAAAATATTATTGCAGGATTTACGAGTTATTGCGAATAGGTTTGCGTTTCTTAGGTGTGTATTGTTTTTGAAGTTTCCGTCCGTACGTTATACATGAACAAACTGCGTGCCGTCAAAAACGATGTCACCGTGCACAGAAGGCCATGTTGGACCGTCCACATGGAGCACTGGACCAGCTTGCGCCATGCGGAAAATCACGCTGTCCTATGGGTCAGCAGAAAAAACCCGTATTTTCGGCGGATACGTCCTTCTTTCTTGAACTGTCCTATTCGAAATAACTCGGAAATAGGATCATTATTTTTATCTATTCTTTGCCTAAATGGCAATGTCTTTAACTTGTCCAGGAAAACCGGAGAAATATTTTTAAAATTCGATTGATTCACGCAGGGTTGAAGAATTTGCAGGGAAATTCTTTTTCTCATAAAATCTCTTTTATTAAGAGTAATTTTTACATTTGGACAATTTCAGCTCATAACATGATTGTAAAAATCGTGTTCTCAGTAATTTTCATGAGTTTAGGTCGTCTGTAACTTGTGGATGATTACCTGGTATGTGATATTGTTTTCGGCTGATCAACGAGTGCGAAATGGCGCCATCTGTCGTCTGATCTATTTCAGAATCTTTTGGTCCCTTACGCATGCGAGAAAAAAACTAAGTGGTGCACAAAGGTCTGGGCATGAACATACGTGAAAAGACCGCCTAAAAGCTCCATCTACGACATGCGAACTCTCCTGGTCCGGATATGCCGATGATTTCATCCATTTCCTCAACACTGCACCTGCACGCCATACCTCCAAACCGCTGCCGCCCTCCTCAACGACGTGTTCGTCAATGTCGATCTCAAGATCAACCTTAAAGACAGAGCCGATGATATCAAACTTTACAACTATTAACCCCAACATCCTCTACCCCTCCTAGGTTATCCAAATCAACAACATGGACATCAAAAACACCGAGACATTCAAGCACCTGGGCACAGTATATCACATGCCCAACCCAACACCAGGGACATCGAAATCAGCTACCGGGTCAACAGCGCACGCTCAAATTGCACCCCTAACAAGGCACTGTTAGTAAATCATTGGATAAAATAATGTGACATTGCGAGTTCCATACCTTGGTAGTCTGATTAAAAGTACACTGACCTATTCCAGCCAAAACTGGAACCCACTGAGGAGGTAAAGACGACATTTGGATGCTGTGTATAGGGACTTTCTACACAGAGTGGTCCGAGGTGGATTTCGCTAAGTCAGCGCAGTTTGGCGAGGAACACAAGTTTCTCTACACCAATGCAAGAATTCACCAAATCTGCGGCACCTCTAACGTCACGACCTTTATCAAAAATCAGCAAAACAGCTACTGTTGTCATATCATCCGCGGAGTTTCAGACCTCACCACAAATAAGCTGCTCTTCAATTCCGACTAATATCAGAAACGAGGCCGCCCCACCCCAACTACCCTCCAACAAGTGAGTGCAAACCGACAATGTACAGAAGCCGAACTTGTCCATGAGCATTAAAGTTCCCGATACACAAGTACCGGTATCCTGCCAATCGTTAGAATAACGAAGCAGTAAACCAAATGAATGAAATGTAGGCCTATGGCAAAAAAATTGATTATCTTTTTCTTCTGAGCAAACTGATATAACTTCAATCGGGAAGTTACAATGTTAATTTTGTCTTTAAGAAAAAGAATATAATGTAACAGATCATAATAACTGTTACATTCACCACAAGGGGGGTTCAGATGATTATGTTGCAATGTTCAGATGTTATGTCTTTGGAATATTTTGTTATACAGGATGTATATAAGAAAGACAAAAAAAGGTATCATATCAACAGGATATGAACTTAACGACCATTATAATGGTTTTATCATCAACTACGGATTTAGTGCTTCATGCAAGGCAACGCCTCCAAGATATTGGAAATAAGCTTACTGCTCCCTAGTCGATGATAAAACCATAATAATGGTCATTAGTAGTACATATTTTGGTTACATTTTCCCAATGTTTAAGTGTTATCTTTTTTGGAGGGCACCATACATTTACATTTCTGTTTATTTTTGACTTGACAGTACGATGGACAGTCTTCCTCTTCAAAGGATTCCCAACGGTATATTTAGCGGGCTGATCAATCTCCGCACGCTGTAAGTTTGATACGGTTCATGTTTGTTTCCGATGTCACAGCTGACAGTGCAATCTGTATTGCATCATGATATTTGGCATCAATCCGACTCTCTCCAAAGTTACCGTTAAGCGTTTTCTTTGGAGTTAGAGTAACATTCCTTAAAGTAGCTGTTAAGCCCAGAAAATTTTAATCAGGATGTAATCAGTCATTTTTCTATATTTTGATTTAACAGATAATGTTATTGTCACAATTGGGCGGTCTTAATAGAAATACATGTGATCAAAATAGCCGTCTTTGGACTGATCTCTGTTGTTTGCAAATCGCTGCTAGTGTACGCTCATATTCTATCGCATAACTAACTTCAGCTTGATGAGACAGTAATTTTGGCTGTATGACATTCTTCGAGATCATCTGTTAGGTTCGTTTCGTGTTTGGTAGTTATACAAGAGTATGAAGTCGCTGCAAGCTGTATCCAATATCAGACTCTTTGTTGTCGTTGATGAATAGCTGCAGTAACGAATATGCAAGTAAACTGATTTTTTTTTTAAGCTCTTTAATGTAAGTCATAACAAAAATCGTTCAGGTGGGACTCGAACCCACGACCTCCTGCTTTCTAGTGCAGTCGTGCTACCACTCGACCACCGGGCTTAGAGGATCGGTTGGCTGGTTTGAATATGATGTACATAGCAGCGGGTACCGCATTTGAATATTAATATTAAGATGGAAGAATATTTGCGCCGGGGTAGTGTAAATCAGTATTAGGTTTTGCCCTTCACCGATATATAAACACTGTATACTCAGTGTAACCTCCCGAGTGAAAGTTGGAAACAATCACTCGGTGGGACTCGAACCCACGCCCTCCTGCTCGTGGGTTCGAGTCCCACCCGAGTGATTATTTCAAAAATGGTCTTAATCTGCCCAATGGTTAAATTAAAATGTAATGGCAAATTTACGTTCATGCCTGATAGGCCGTTTAATTGGATAAAGATTAAAAACTGAAAGGAAAATAATTCTTCAGTAGTACCATTGGCTGTAAGTTTGATATGCTTTGAATTTTGTTTGTGTTCATTTTACAGAAGCTCGTTCGTGCCAGGTTTTAAAAGTGAAACACATTATTTTTGCAAAATAACGCAATAATTTGGGAAAGAACGCAATACTTATGCGAAATAGTGCAATAGTATTGCAAAATAACGCAATAGTATTTACAAATAATGCAATTTATGGAGAAATTACGCAACGTTGTATGGTGAAATAATCCAATACATTGCGAAATAACGAGATAGCATTACGAAATTACACAATTAGTTTTTGTGACATGAAACGCAATGGTTTTTGCAAATAAGTAGAGTATATAATGCAAAGGGTCCGAATGATAAACCTTTATTATAGGCATACTTCGGAAAATTCTCACGCCATATTTTATGAAAGATAAAATTTGTGTGGGGATAAAAGCCTACCCGAGTGCGTGGCGGATTATGTGCTTTTAAAGGGGGTTGAAGGAGGGTGTTGAAGTTAACACAGAGACAATTAATAAGAGGGACCAAAGGCCTGAAGCAAATGAATCAAGATCTTACGGCGAGTGTTACTAAACGATTTTTTCGGGAACATTGTGATTTTCTCTCCATGTAGCATATTTAAGCCTAACATAAAATGAACAAAAATGACTTTGGCCGGACGGAAGATGATGGTTAACAACCTTAGCAATCCCCACAATCCACCACTGCCTAATGCCCCCATATAAGCATGTCTTATAAAACAAATGAAGGGCTAAAGGTACAATTATATGGCCGAATTTTCAAAAATTCGTTGAATTTTCTTCACGACACTTTAAAAACAAAGCCCCTATTGACGCGATCTACAACCTGGCGCCGCAAATCTAGGCCATCAAGCAAATTGCAGCATGTTCATCCCTTCCACTTAGTTTGTGCGCATGCGCCAACATCTCGGCTAATGCCGGTGACTGTCGAAATGGCAGCGCCGCGGAGAGGAAAGACACACCAATTTTCACCTGAAAAACATCCTGTTTATTTTGCTATTAAGTGAAATACAATGCAACCGGATGAAATGAAATTAGTTATTTTTATTTTATTTGCCATATTTTTGAGAAAAAAAATTCGATATTTCTAGAAAATGTCGTTTTAGATCGCTGTTTGCTTTACATTTCCATACTATCATCGGCAAAAGAGCCAACTTAAGTTGGGGATTTTTTTAATGTTCTCCAGTTTCCCCAAACATGTCACTTATCACAGCATTTGAATGAGATATGAAAAAAATATTATTACAGGATTTACGAGTTATTGAGAATAGGTTTGCGTTCCTTAGGTGGCTATTATTTTTGAAGTTTCCGACAGTACGTTTACATGTTTGAACCGCGCGCCGTCAAAAACGATGTCACCGTGCACGAACGGCCAATGTTGGGCTGTCCACTGGAGCACTGGTCCAGCTTGCACTATGCGGAAAATCACGCTTCCCTATATAGGTCAGCGGAAAAAAAGTATAACTTCGGCGAATACGTCTTTCTTTCGTGAGCTGTCCTATTAGCAATAACTCGGAAATGGTATCATTATTTTATCTATTCTTTGCCTAAATGGCAATGTCTTTTATTTGTCCAGGAAAACTGGAGAAATATTTTTAAAATCCGATTGATTCTCGCAGGGTTTGAAGAATTATCGGGGAAATTTTTTTCTCTCTTAAAATCTCTTTTTTTTCTTCAGAGTAATTTTTTTGCATTTGGACAATGTTAGCTCATGACATGATTGTAAACTTCATATATAAAGTTCTGAAAATAGTTTAAAGGTCGTCTGTAACTTGTGGATGATTACCCGGTATGTGATAATGTTTTCGGCTGATCAACGAGTGCGAAATGGCGCCATCTGTCGTCTGATCGATTTCAGAATCTTTTGGTCCCTTACGCATGCGAGAAAAAAACTAAGTGGTGCACAAAGGTCTGGGCATGAACATACGTGAAAAGACCGCCTAAAAGCTCCATCGACGACATACGAACTCTCCTGGTCCGGATATGCCGATGATTTCATCCTTTTCCTCAACACTGCACCTGCACGCCATACCTCCAAACTGCTGCCGCCCTCCTCAACGACGTTTTCGTCAATATCGATCTCAAGATCATCTTTAAAGACAGAGACGATGATATCAAACTTCACAACCTTCAACCCCAACACCCTCTACCCCTCCTAGGTTATCCAAATCAACAACATGAACATCAAAAACACCGAGACATTCAAGCACCTGGGCACATTATATCACATGCCCAACCCAACACCAGGGACATCGAAATCAGCTACCGGGTCAACAGCGCACGCTCAAATTGCACCCCTAACAAGGCACTGTTAGTATATCATTGGATAAAATAATGTGACATTGCGAGTTCCATACCTTGGTAGCCTGATTAAAAGGACACTGACCTATTCCAGCCAAAACTGGAACCCACTGAGGAGGAAAAGACAACATTTGGATGCTGTGTATAGGGACTTTCTACACAGAGTGGTCCGTGGTGGATTTCGCTAAGTCAGCGCAGTTTGGCGAGGGACACAATCTTTACACCAATGCAAGAATTCACCAAATCTGCGGCACCTCTAACGTCACGACCTTTATCGAAAATCAGCAAAACAGCTACTGTTGTCATATCATCCGCGGAGTTTCAGACCTCACCACGAATAAGCTGCTCTTCAATTCCGACTAATATCAGAAACGAGGTTGCTCCACCCCGACCCCCCTCCAACAAGTCTGTGCAAACCGACAATGTACAGAAGCCGAACTTGTCCATGAGCATTAAAGTTCCCGATACACAAGTATACCGGTATCCTGCCAATCGTTAAAATAATGAAGCAGTAAACCAAATGAATGAAATGTAGGCCTATGGCACAAAAATTGTTTTACTTTTTCTTCTGAGCAAACTGATATAACTTCAATCGGGAGGTTACAATGTTAATTTTGTCTTTGAGAAAAAGAATATAATGTAACAGATCATAATAACTGTTACATTCACCCCAATGTGGGTTCAGATGATTATGTTGCAATGTTATGTCTTTGGAATGTGAATTAGAAATATTTTGTTATACAGGATGTATAAGAAAGACAAAAAAAGGTATCATATCAACAGGATATGAACTTAACGACCATTATAATGGTTTTATCATCAACTACGGATTTAGTGCTTCATGCAAGGCAACGCCTCCAAGATATTGGAAATAAGCTTACTGCTCCCTAGTCTATGATAAAACCATAATAATGGTCATTAGTAGTACATATTTTGGTGACATTTTCCCAATGTTTTAGTGTTATCTTTTTTGGAGGGCACTATACATTTACATTTCTGGTTTTTTTTTACTTGACAGTACGATGGACAGTCTTCCTCTTCAAAGGATTCCCAACGGTTTATTTAGCGGGCTGATCAATCTCTACTGGCTGTAAGTTTGATACGTTTCCTGTTTGCTTTCGATGTCACAGCTGACAGTGCAATCTGTATTGCATCATGAGCTTTGGCATCAATCCGTCTCTCTCCAAAGTTACCGTTAAGCGTTTTCTTTGGAGTTAGAGTAACATTCCTTAAAGTAGCAGTTAAGCCCGGAAAATTTTAATCAGGATGTAATCAGTCATTTTGCTATATTTTGATTTAGCAGATAATGTTATTGTCACAATTGTGTGGTCTTAATAGAAATACATGTGATCAAAATAGCCGTCTTTGGAGTGATCTCTGTTGTTTGCAAATCGCTGCTAGTGTACGCTCATATTCTATCGCATAACTAACTTCAGCTTGATAAGACAGTAATTTTGGCTGTATGACATTCTTCGAGATCATCTGTTAGGTTCGTTTCGTGTTTGGTAGTTATCCAAGAGCATGAAGTCGCTGCAAGCTCTATCCAATATCACACACTTTGTTGTCGTTGATGAATAGCTGCAGTAACGAATATGCAAGTAAACTGATTTTTTTTTTAAAGCTCGTTAATGTAAGTCATAACAAAAATCGTTCAGGTGGGACTCGAACCCACGACCTCCTGCTTTCTAGTGCAGACGTGTTACCTCTCGACCACCGGGCTTAGAGGATCGGTTGGCTGGTTTGAATATGATGTACATAGCAGCGGGTACCGCATTTGAATATTCATATTAAGATGGAAGAATATTTGCGCCGGGGTAATGTAAATCAATAATAGGTTTTGTCCTTCACCGATATATAAACACTGTATACTCAGTGTAACCTCCCGAGTGAAAGTTGGAAACAATCACTCGGTGGGACTCGAACCCACGCCCTCCTGCTCGTGGGTTCGAGTCCCACCCGAGTGATTATTTGAAATATGGTCTTAATCTGCCCCATGGTTAAATTAAAATGAAATGGCAAATTTACGTTCATGCCTTATAGGCCGTTTAATTGGATAAAGAATAAAAACCGAAAGGAAAATAATTCTTCAATAGTACTATTAACACCAATCTAAAATGTGTATATTTTGCAGTGTATTTCAGTTTTGTTATATTCCCTTTTGATTCGATAGTGAGATGAGAAATCTTTCGCTCGTGTCGATTCCAGCTGCTTCATTTAGCGGACTCTCCAATCTCGAATACCTGTAAGTTTGATATGCCTAGTATCTTGTTTGTGCTCAAGAGTTTATTTACTTCAGGCTGTATTTTACGGAAGCCCGTTCGTGCCAGGTTTTAAAAGTGAAACAAAATATTGTTGCAAAATAACGCAATAATTTTGGGAAAGAACGCAATACTTATGCGAAATAGCGCAGTAGTATTGCAAAATAACGCAATAGTATTGTAAATTAATGCAATATATGGAGAAATTACGCAACGTAGTATGGAGAAATAATCCAATACATTGCGAAATAACGAGATAGCATTACGAAATTACACAATTAGTTTTTGTGACATGAAACGCAATGGTTTTGCAAATAAGTAGAGTATATAATGCAATGGGTCCGAATGATAAATCTTTATTATAGGCATACTTCGGCAAATTCTCATGCCATATTTTATGAGAGATAAAATTTGTGTGGGGATAAAAGCCTACCCGAGTGCGTGGCGGATCATGTGCTTTTAAAGGGGGTTGACGGAGGGTGTTGAAGTTAACACAGAGACAATTAATAAGAGGGACCAAAGGCCTGAAGCAAATGAATCAACATCTTATGACGAGTGTTACTAAACGATTTTTTTTTCGGGAACGTTGTGATTTTCTCTCCAGGTAGCATATTTAAGCCTAACATAAAATGAACAAAAATGACTTTGGCCGGACGGAAGATGATGGTTAACAACCTTAACAATCCCCACAATCCACCACTGCCTAATACCCCCGTATTAGCATGTCTTATAAAACAAATGAAGGGCTAAAGGTACAGTTATATGGCCGAACTTTCAAAAATTAATTGAATTTCTTCACGACACTTTAAAAACAAAGTTTCAAGAGTGTTTCTTGATGCAAGGCATCAGTGAACTTGCAGGCGCGTTTTCGTCTACGTTGCTCCAAACCAACACGAACACTCGATCTAGATGAGCTAAAGACCCAGACACTAGAGCAGCCTATAGCGAGCTGGTCAATGAGAAGCTCCAACGTCTTGACATCACCACTGTCGACGATTCCAACGTGAACGTTGTTGATGCCCTCCAGACCTCCACCCACGCTACCCTGCCATACAAATCGAAATCCCATCGCAAATCGATTTACATAAAAGATTCAACGTTGCAGAACTTGTTTCGAAAACGGGAGAATGTCAGACGTTCAGGAGAATCAGAGGGATCTAAACAAAAAAACTGTCCGGCCTATCCTGATCAGAACCCGTCAGCTCACTAATGAGCATTTCAAAGAAAAAGCTCAGCTCATATTAAGCTCACTCAATACCCAGAGCAAATAGAAAAGCTGATCGCAACTGCCAAACTCCAAGTGACTCTATTGAGAACCAAGACTGACATTACCTGCCTATACCAGACCAAATTCCTGCCCACTTCAAGAACCGCTTCAATCCCATCCAACCCACCTTCCACCCGGCGGAACTCGATCACCCACTGTTGTTAACGACCTTCCTCCCAGAAAATACATCATCGAAGCCGATATCAACCATGACCCCCCCCCCCTTCCAAAATGGAAATTGAGGAATGCCTCAAACGCTTCAAGAATCGTAAGGAAAGTAAAGATAGTCCTTCCAAATTTCTTAAATCCATCTACATCAACCCAGCCCTTATTTTCGCGATCTACAACGTGACGACGCAAATCTGGACCATCAAGCAAATTGCAGAACGTTCATCCCTTCCACTTAGTTTGTGCGCATGCGCCAACATCTCGGCTAATGCCGGTGACTGTCGAAATGGCAGCGCCGCGGAGAGGAAAGACACACCGTTTTTCATCTGAAAACGTCCTTTTCATTTTGCTATTATGTGAAATACAATGCAACCGGATGAAATGAAATGAGTTAACTTTTATTTTTTTGCCATATTTTTGTGATAGAAGTTCGATATTTCAAGAAAATGTCGTTTTAGATCGTTGTTTGCTTTCCATTTGCATGCAATCATCGTCAAAAGGGCCAACTTTAGTTTTTTTTTAGTGTTTTCCAGTTTCCCCAAACATGTCACTTATCAAATCTGCGGCACCTTGACGTCACGACCTTTATCGGAGATCAGCAAAACAGTTACTGTTGTCATATCATCCGCGGACTTTCAGACCTCACTACGAAAAAGCTGCTCTTCAATTCCGACAAATATCAGAAACGAGGCTGCCCCACCCCGACTCTCCTCCAACAAGCCTATGCAAACCGACAATGTACAGAAGCCGAACTTTCTCATGAGCATTGAAGTTTCTCGATACACAAGTACCGGTATCCTACCTATCGTTGGATTAACGAAGCAGTAAACCAAATGAATAAAATGTAGGCCTATGGCAGAAAATTTGTTTTATTTTTTTCTTCTGAGCAAACTGATATAACGTCAATCGGGAAGTGACGTTATTCTTCTGAGCAAATTGATATAACGGGTTCAATCTGGAAGTTTAATACAATATTAATTTTTAAGCAAAAGAATATATGTAACAGATCGTAATAACTGTTACATTCACCACAATGTGGGTTCAGATGATTATGTTACAATGTTATGTCTTTGGAATGTAAATAAGAAATATTTTGTTGTACAGGGTGTATATAAGAAAGACAAACAAAGGTATCATATCAACAGGATATGAACTTAACGACCATTAGGCCCAAAAAAGGCTCCGGTTTCTAGTATGGAGCTTGCCCAAAAAGGGGTGCGGCGACGCGGCTTTTTTTTTTTACCTGATTTTTTTTGCTTCAAATGTCGGCTGATGACTGCAAATAGTGCCCGACTAAACTTAGTGCAAATATATGGGAGTCCAGAGAGGCCACATAAAGCTTATTCTCGACCATAACCCAATCTAAAAGCACGTTAAAATTGTGCAGCAGCAGGATTCCAGTCAAACCAGTGAGTTTGGCGGTTTTGAGACATCATCTTTCATTGAAAAAAAAAACTTTTTCATTTGCCACGCGCATGGCTAAGGCGACGCGCGCGCTTACCAGAAACCGGAGACTTTTTTTTGGGCCTTATTATGGTTTTATCATAAAGTACGGATTTAGTGCTTCATGCAGGGCAACGCCTCCATGATAATTGGAAATAAGCTTATGCTCCCAAGTCTATGATAAAACCATAATAAACGTCATAGTAGTACATATTTTGGTCACATTTTCCAGTGTTTTAGATTTATCTTTTTGGGAGGGCACCATACATTTACATTTCATCTCTGTTTATTCTTGACTTGACAGTACGATGGACAGTCTTCCTCTACAGTGGATCCGTAACGGTACATTTAGCGGGCTGATCAATCTCCGCTCGCTGTAAGTTTGATACGGTTCCTGTTTGCTTTCGATGTCACAGCAGGCAGTGCAAACTCTATTTGCATCATAAGCTTTGGCATCAATCCGACTCTGTCTAAAGTTACCGTTAAGTGTTTTCTTTCGAGTTAGAGTAACATTCCTTAAAGAAGCTGTTAATCCCAGAAAATTATATTTTGATTTAGCAGATAATACAAATGTTATTGTCACAATTTTGTTGTCTTAATAGAAATACATGTGATCAACATAGCTGTCTTTGGAGTGATCTCTGTTGTTTGCAAATCGCTGCTAGTGAACGCTCCCATTCTTTATCACATAACAAACTGAACAGCTTGATGAGACAGTAATTTTGGCTGTATAATATTCTTCGAGATCATCTGTCAGGTTCGTTTCGTGTTAAGTAGTTATCCAAGAGCATGAAGTCGCTGCAAGCTCTATCCAACATCACACACTTTGTTGTCGTTGATGAATACTGCAGTAACGAATATGCAAGTAAACTGATTTTTTTTAAAGCTCGTTAATGTAAGTCATAACAAAAATCGTTCAGGTGGGACTCGAATCCACGACCTCCTGCTTTCTAGTGCAGACTTGTTACCACTCGACTACCGACCTAGAGGATATTTTGGCTGGTTTGAATATGATGTACATAGCAGCGGGTTCCGCATTTAACTATTCATATTAAGATGGAAGAATATTTGCACCGGGGTAATGTAAATCAATATTAGGTTTTGCCCTTCACCGATATATAAACACTGTATACTCAGTGTAATCTCCCGAGTGAAAGTTGAAAAAAATTCACTCGGTGGGACTCGAACCCAGGCCTTCCTGCTCGTGGGTTCGAGTCCCACCCGAGTGATTATTTGAAAAATGGTCTTAATCTGCCCAATGGTTAAATTAAAATGAAATGGCAAATTTACGTTCATGCCTTATGGGTAGTTTAGTTAAATAGAGATGAAAAAAAAAACTGAAAGGAAAATCATACTTCAATAGTACTATAAACACCAATCTAAATGTATTTATTTGGCAGTGTATTTCAGTTTCGTTATATTCCCCTTTTGATTCGATAGTAAGATGGTAAATCTTTCGCTCGTGTCGATTCCAGCTGCTTCATTTAGCGGACTCTCCAATCTCCGATACCTGTAAGTTTGATATGCCTAGTATCTTGTTTGTGCTCAGGAGTTTATTTACTTCAGGCTGTATTATACGGAAGCCTGTTCGTGTCAGGTTTTAAAAGTGAAACAAAATATTGTTGCAAAATAACGCAATAATTTTGGGAAAGAACGCAATACTTATGCGAAATAGCGCAATAGTATTGCGAAATAATGCAATATATGGAGAAATTACGCAACGTTGTATGGAGAAATAATCCAATACATTGCGAAATAACGAGATAGCATTACGTAATTACACAATTAGTTTTTGTGACATGAAACGCAATGGTTTTTGCAAATAAGTAGGTATATAATGCAATGGGTCCGAATGATAAAACCTTTATTATAGGCATACTTCGGCAAATTCTCACGCAATATTTTATGAGAGATAAAATTTGTGTGGTGATAAAAGCCTACCCGAGTGCGTGGCGGATCATGTGCTTTTAAAGGGGGTTGACGGAGGGTGTTGAAGTTAACACAGAGACAATTACTAAGAGGGACCAAAGGCCTAAAGCAAATGAATCCAGATCTTATGACGATTGTTACTTAACGATTTTTTCGGGAACATTGTGATTTTCTCTCCAGGTTTCATATATAAGCCTAACATAAAATGAACAAAAATGACTTTGGCCGGACGGAAGATGATGGTTAACAACCTTAACAATCCCCACAATCCACCACTGCCTAATACCCCCATATAAGCATGTCTTATAAAACAAATGAAGGGCTAAAGGTACAGTTATATGGCCGAACTTTCAAAAATTCGTTGAATTTCTTCACGACACTTTAAAAACAAAGTTTCAAGAGTGTTTCTTGATGCAAGGCATCAGTGAACTTGCAGGCGCGTTTTCGTCTACCTCGCTCCAAACCAACACGAACACTCGATCTAGATGAGCTAAAGACCCAGACACCAGAGCAGTCTATAACGAGCTGGTCAAGGAGAAGCTCAACGTCTTGACATCACCACTGTCGACGATTTCAACGTGAACGTTGTCGATGCCCTCCAGTCTCCGCTACGCTGCTATATTCGAAATCCCATTGCAAATCGATTTACATAAACGATCCAACGTTGCAGAACTTGTTTCGAAAGCAAGACGAAGTCAGACGTTCGGGAGAATCAGAGGTATCTAAAGCAAAAAAAATGTCCAGGCTGATCCTGATCAGAACCCGTCAGCTCACTAAATGAGCATTTCAAAGCAGAAGCTCAGCTCATAAGCTCACTCAATACCCAGCGGAACATAGAAAAGTTGATCGCAACTGCCAAACTCCAAGTGACTCTACTTATAACCAAGACTGAAATTAACCTGCCTATACCAGACCAAATTCTTGCCCAGGCTTCAAGAACTGCTTCAATCCCATCCAAACCACCTTCCACCCCGGAATTCGATCATTCACTGTTGTTAACGACCTTCCTCCAAGAAAATACAACATCTTAGCCGATATCAACCATGACCCCCCTTCTAAAATGGAAATTGAGGAATGCCTCAAACGCCTCAAGAATCGTATAAGGAAAGTCAAAATAGTCCTCCCGAATTTCTTAAATTCATCTACATCAACCCAGCCCCTATTGACGCGATCTACAACCTGACGCTGCAAATCTAGGCCATCAAGCAAATTGCAGCATGTTCATCCCTTCCACTTAGTTTGTACGCATGCGCCAACATCTCGGCTAATGCCGGTGAACGTGAAATACAATGCAACCAGTTGAAATGAAATGAGTTGATTTTCATTTCATTCGCCATATTTTTGAGAAAAAAAATCGATGTTTCTAGAAAATGTCGTTTTAGATCGCTGTTTGCTTCCATTTCCATGCAATCATCGGCAAAAGAGCTAACTTAATTTGGTGATTTTTTTAATGTTCTTCAGTTTCCCCAAACATGCCACTTATCACAGCATTTGAATGAGATGTGAAAAAATATTATTACAGGATTTACGAGTTATTGCGAAAAGGTTTACGTTCCTTAGGTGGCTATTATTTTTGAAGTTTCCGACCGTACGTTTACATGTACGAACTGCGCGCCGTTAAAAACGATGTCACTTGTACGAACGGCCAATGTTGGGCTGTCCACTGGAGCGCGGAAAATCACGCTGCCCTATATGGGTCAGCGGAAAAAAAGTATAACTTCGGCGAATACGTCTTTCTTTCGTGAACTGTCCTATTCGCAATAACTCGGAAATGGTATCATTATTTTTATCTATTCTTTGCCTAAATGGCAATGTCTTTAATTTGTCCAGGAAAACTGGATAAATATTTTTAAAATCCGATTGATTCTCGCAGGGTTTGAAGAATTTTCGGGGAAATTTTTTTTCTCTCTTAAAATCTCTTTTTTTAAGAGTAATTTTTACATTTGGACAATGTCAGCTCATGACATGATTGTAAACTTCATATTTAAAGTTTTCAGAAATGTTCATGAGTTTAGGTCGTCTGTAACTTGTGGATGATTACCCGGTATGTGATAATGTTTTCGGCTGATCGACGGGTGCGGATTAATGGCGCCATCTGTCGTCTGTACGATTTCAGAATCTTTTGGTCCATTACGCATGTGGGAAAAAAACTAAGTGGTGCACAAAGGCAAGGGCATGAACATACTTGAAAAGACCGCCTAAAAGCTCCATCGACGACATGCGAACTCTCCTGGTCCGGATATGCCGATGATTTCATCCTTTTCCTCAACACTGCACCTGCACGCCATACCTCCAAACCGCTGCCGCCCTCCTCAACGACGTGTTCGTCGATGTCGATCTCAAGATCAATTTTAAAGACAGAGACGATGATATCAAACTTTACAACCATCAACCCCAACATCCTCTACCCCTCCTAGGTTATCCAAATCAACAACATGAACATCAAAACACCGAGACATTCAAGTACCTGGGCACATTATATCACATGCCCAACCCAACACCAGGGACATCGAAATCAGCTACCGGGTCAACAGTCACGCTCAAATTGCACCCCTAACAAGGCACTGTTAGTAAATCATTGGATAAAATAATGTGACATTGCGAGTTCCATACCTTGGTAGCCTGATTAAAAGTACACTTACCTTATTCCAGCCAAAACTGGAACCCACTGAGGAGGCAGAGGCAACATTTGGATGCTGTGTATAGGGACTTTCTACGCAGAATGGTCCGTGGTGGATTTTGCTCAGTCAGCGCAGATTGGTGGGGAACACAAGTTTCACTACACCAATGCGAGAATTCACCAAATCTGCGGCACCTCTGACGTCACGGCCTTTATCGAAAATCAGCAAAACAGCTACTGTTGTCATATCATCCGCGGATTTTCAGACCTCACCACGAATAAGCTGCTCTTCAATGCCGACAAATATCAGAAACGAGGCCGCCCCACCCCAACTCCCCTCCAACAAGCCTGTGCAAACAGACAATGTACAGAAGCCGAACTTGTCCATGAGCATTGAAGTTCCGATACACAAGTATACCGGTATTCTGCCAATCGTTAGAATAATGAAGCAGTAAACCAAATGAATGAAATGTAGGCCTATGGCAGAAAATTTGTTTTACTTTTTCTTCTGAGCAAACTGATATAATTTCAATCGGGAAGTTACAATGTTAATTTTGTCTTTAAGAAAAAGAATATAATGTAACAGATCATAATAACTGTTACATTCACCACAATGTGGGTTCAGATGATTATGTTGCAATGTTATGTCTTTGGAATGTAAATGAGAAATATTTTGTTATACAGGATGTATAAGAAAGACAAACAAAGGTATCATATCAACAGGATATGAACTTAACGACCATTATTATGGTTTTATCATAAACTACGGATTTAGTGCTTCATGCAGGGCAACGCCTCCAAGATATTGGAAATAAGCTTACTGCTCCCCAGTCTATGATAAAACCATAATAATGGTCATTAGTAGTACATATTTTAGTCACATTTTCCCAATGTTTTAGTGTGTTTTTTTTTGGAGGGCACCATACATTTACATTTCTGGGTTTTTTTGACTTGACAGTACGATGGAAAGTCTTCCTCTTCAAAGGATTCCCAACGGTACATTTAGCGGGCTGATCAATCTCCGCGAGCTGTAAGTTTGATACGGTTCATGTTTGTTTCCGATGTCACAGCTGACAGTGCAATCTGTATTGCATCATGAGCTTTGGCATCAATCCGTCTCTCTCCAAAGTTACCGTTAAGCGTTTTCTTTGGAGTTAGAGTAACATTACTTAAAGTAGCTGTTAAGCCCGGAAAATTTTAATCAGGATGTAATCAGTTATTTTGCTATATTTTGATTGAACAGATAATACATTAAGGTATTGTCACAATTTTGTGGGTTTAATAGAAATACATGTGATCAAAATAGCTGTCTTTGGAGTGATCCCTGTTGTTTGCAAATCGCTGCTAGTGTACGCTCATATTCTATCGCATAACTAACTTCAGCTTGATGAGACAGTAATTTTGGCTGTATGACATTCTTCGAGATCATCTGTTAGATTCGTTTCGTGTTTGGTAGTTATCCAAGAGCATGAAGTCGCTGCAAGCTCTATCCAACATCCCACACTTTGTTGTCGTTGATGAATAGCTGCAGTAACGAATATGCAAGTAAACCGATTTTTTTAAAGCTCGTTATTGTAAGTCATACCAAAAATCGTTCAGGTGGGACTCGAACCCACGACCTCCTGCTTTCTAGTGCAGACGTGTTACCACTCGACCACCGTGCTTAGAGGATCGGTTGGCTGGTTTGAATATGAAGTACATAGCAGCGGGTACCGCATTTAAACTATTCATATTAAGATGGAAGAATATTTGCGCCGGGGTAATGTAAATCAATATTAGGTTTTGCCCTTCACCGATATATAAACACTGTATACTCAGTGTAACCTCCCCAGTGAAAGTTGGAAAAAATCACTCGGTGGGACTCGAACCCACGACCTCCTGCTCGTGGGTTCGAGTCCCACCCGAGTGATTATTTGAAAAATGGTCTTAATCTGCCCAATGGTTAAAGCTACAGTCCATCATTTGTAATTTGTGCATTTTGTTCGTTTGAAGCAACAAAAGAGTTCAAAATCTAATGAAGGATACTGAGCAACTAACCTGATGAAGTTTCAGCTCAGCTTCAGCTGTACATTCCGAGAAAAACAGCATTCTAAGATCTCAATTTCAAATCAAAAGTTACTGAATCATGTTTTGAATTGTTTTGAATTGCAGCTATACGCGACGTTGCGCACTGATCCGACGAATTATAACAACCGCGCGCGCGTGTGCGTCGTTCCAATACTTGTGCGCGCTGCGCTGAATAACAAAACGAACTTCTAATTTAAATTTTCTTACGGTGCTTCTTAAGAATCACCGTTGGAACTGCCTTCTTTCGTTAATTACTTCAAAATTACAGCTTCCCAGAAAGAATGATTTCACAGGGAGTTTAGTTTCCTTACTATCTTTCAACCAAGTTTGTTTTTCAACAATAATTACGCCAGTTACTTTTCGGATGGCTGCAAATGATGGACTATAGCTTTAAATTAAAATGAAATGGCAAATCTACGTTCATGCCTTATAGGCCGTTTAATTGGATAAAGATTAAAAACTGAAAGGAAAATAATTTTTTTCAATAGTACTATTAACACCAATCTAAAATGTATATATTTTGCAGTGTATTTCAGTTGTGTTATATTCCCCTTTTGATTCAATAGTAAGATGGTAAATCTTCCGCTCGTGTCGATTCCAGCTGCTTCATTTAGCGCACTCTCCAATCTCGGATACCTGTAAGTTTGATATGCCTAGTATCTTGTTTGTGCTCAGGAGTTTATTTACTTCAGGCTGTATTATACGGAAGCCTGTTCGTGTCAGGTTTTAAAAGTGAAACAAAATATTGTTGCAAAATAACGCAATAATTTTGGGAAAGAACGCAATACTTATGCGAAATAGCGCAATAGTATTGCGAAATAATGCAATATATGGAGAAATTACGCAACGTGTATGGAGAAATAATCCAATACATTGCGAAATAACGAGATAGCATTACGTAATTACACAATTAGTTTTTGTGACATGAAACGCAATGGTTTTTGCAAATAAGTAGGTATATAATGCAATGGGTCCGAATGATAAAACCTTTATTATAGGCATACTTCGGCAAATTCTCACGCAATATTTTATGAGAGATAAAATTTTGTGTGGTGATAAAAGCCTACCCGAGTGCGTGGCGGATCATGTGCTTTTAAAGGGGGTTGACGGAGGGTGTTGAAGTTAACACAGAGACAATTACTAAGAGGGACCAAAGGCCTAAAGCAAATGAATCCAGATCTTATGACGATTGTTACTTAACGATTTTTTTCGGGAACATTGTGATTTTCTCTCCAGGTTTCATATATAAGCCTAACATAAAATGAACAAAAATGACTTTGGCCGGACGGAAGATAATGGTTAACAACCTTAACAATCCCCACAGTCCACCACTGCCTAATACCCCCGTATAAGCATGTCTTATAAAACAAATGAAGGGCTAAAGGTACAGTTATATGGCCGAACTTTCAAAAATTCGTTGAATTTCTTCACGACACTTTAAAAACAAAGTTTCAAGAGTGTTTCTTGATGCAGGCATCAGTGAACTTGCAGGCGCGTTTTCGTCCTACCTCGCTCCAAACCAACACGAACACTCGATCTAGATGAGCTAAAGACCCAGACACCAGAGCAGTCTATAACGAGCTGGTCAAGGAGAAGCTCAACGTCTTGACATCACCACTGTCGACGATTTCACGTGAACGTTGTCGATGCCCTCCAGTCTCCACTACGCTGCTATATTCGAAATCCCATTGCAAATCGATTTACATAAACGATCCAACGTTGCAGAACTTGTTTCGAAAGCAAGACGAAGTCAGACGTCGGGAGAATCAGAGGTATCTAAAGCAAAAAATGTCCAGGCCTGATCCTGATCAGAACCCGTCAGCTCACTAAATGAGCATTTCAAAGCAGAAGCTCAGCTCATAAGCTCACTCAATACCCAGCGGAACATAGAAAAGTTGAATCGCAACTGCCAAACTCCAAGTGACTCTACTTATAACCAAGACTGAAATTAACCTGCCTATACCAGACCAAATTCTTGCCCAGGCTTCAAGAACTGCTTCAAATCCCATCCAAACCACCTTCCACCCCGGAATTCGATCATTCACTGTTGTTAACGACCTTCCTCCAAGAAAATACAACATCTTAGCCGATATCAACCATGACCCCCCTTCTAAAATGGAAATTGAGGAATGCCTCAAACGCTCAAGAATCGTATAAGGAAAGTCAAAATAGTCCTCCCGAATTTCTTAAATTCATCTACATCAACCCAGCCCCTATTGACGCGATCTACAACCTGACGCTGCAAATCTAGGCCATCAAGCAAATTGCAGCATGTTCATCCCTTCCACTTAGTTTGTACGCATGCGCCAACATCTCGGCTAATGCCGGTGACTGTCGAAATGGCAGCGCCGCGAGAGGAAAGACACACCAATTTTCATCTGAAAACATCCTGTTTATTTTGCTATTAAGTGAAATACAATGCAACCAGTTGAAATGAAATGAGTTGATTTTTCATTTCATTCGCCATATTTTTGAGAAAAAAAATCGATGTTGTTTCTAGAAAATGTCGTTTTAGATCGCTGTTTGCTTCCATTTCCATGCAATCATCGGCAAAAGAGCTAACTTAATTTGGTGATTTTTTTAATGTTCTTCAGTTTCCCCAAACATGCCACTTATCACAGCATTTGAATGAGATGTGAAAAAAATTATTACAGGATTTACGAGTTATTGCGAAAAGGTTTACGTTCCTTAGGTGGCTATTAATTTTTGAAGTTTCCGACCGTACGTTTACATGTACGAACTGCGCGTCGTTAAAAACGATGTCACTTGTACGAACGGCCAATGTTGGGCTGTCCACTGGAGCGCGGAAAATCACGCTGCCCTATATGGTGTCAGCGGAAAAAAGTATAACTTCGGCGAATACGTCTTTCTTTCGTTCGTGAACTGTCCTATTCGCAATAACTCGGAAATTGTATCATTATTTTTATCTATTCTTTGCCTAAATGGCAAGTCTTTAATTTGTCCAGGAAAACTGGATAAATATTTTTAAAATCCGATTGATTCTCGCAGGTTTGAAGAATTTTCGGGGAAATTTTTTTTCTCTCTTAAAATCTCTTTTTTTAAGAGTAATTTTTTACATTTGGACATGTCAGCTCATGACATGATTGTAAACTTCATATTTAAAGTTCTCAGAAATGTTCATGAGTTTTAGGTCGTCTGTAACTTGTGGATGATTACCCGGTATGTGATAATGTTTTCGGCTGATCGACCGGGTGCGGATTAATGGCGCCATCTGTCGTCTGTACGATTTCAGAATCTTTTTGGTCCATTACGCATGCGGGAAAAAACTAAGTGGTGCACAAAGGCAAGGGCATGAACATACTTGAAAAGACCGCCTAAAAGCTCCATCGACGGACATGCGAACTCTCCTGGTCCGGATATGCCGATGATTTCATCCTTTTCCTAAAACACTGCACCTGCACGCCATACCTCCAAACCGCTGCCGCCCCTCCTCAACGACGTGTTCGTCGATGTCGATCTCAAGATCAATTTTAAAGACAGAGACGATGATATCAAACTTTACAACCATCAACCCCAACATCCTCCTACCCCTCCTAGGTTATCCAATCAACAACATGAACATCAAAACACCCGAGACATTCAAGTACCTGGGCACATTATATCACATGCCCAACCCAACAACAGGGACATCGAAATTCAGCTTACCGGGTCAACAGTCACGCTCAAATTGCACCCCTAACAAGGCACTGTTAGTAAATCATTGGATAAAATAATGTGACATTGCGAGTTCCATACCTTGGTAGCCTGATTAAAAGTACACTTACCTTATTCCAGCCAAAACTGGAACCCACTGAGGAGGCAGAGGCAACATTTGGATGCTGTGTATAGGGACTTTCTACGCAGAATGGTCCGTGGTGGATTTTGCTCAGTCAGCGCAGATTGGTGGGGAACACAAGTTT
>NW_024037059.1:12921831-12957501 GCF_015706575.1 Patiria miniata
GATTGCCAAACACTCTTTTCTATTTGAGCATAGTTGCGTTCTGTGGCAGAAAGTGCTCGTGAGGCGTACGCGACTGGGCGGCCATTTTGTGTGATGACGGCTCCTAGCCCAACCTCGGAGCTATCACACTCGATTGCGATGTCTTGGTTGACATCATAGTAGCTCAGTACTGGTGCTTAAGTGATGAGCTTCTTGATCTTGTCCAGGGCCTCGTCATGATGTGTCAATCAGTCAAATATGACGTCCTTGTCGGTGAGACGTCCGAGTGGCTCGCATACTGTGCTCAGTTCTGGCAAGAATTTAGCCAGATAGGTTACCACTCCGATGAGTCTCAGCACTTCCTGGTCGTCTGTAGGGCGAGGCATGTCGAGTATGGCCTTGATTTTCTCCGGGTCTGGAGGTCCGTCTGAGCTGAAGACGTGTCCCATGTATGTGACACTGGGTAGCTTGTACCGTAGCTTGGCTGCGTTCAGCTTCAGATTCCGCTCTCTGCATCTCGAAAGAAGAGCGGTGAATGCAGCGTCGTGTGAGGCTTCTGCTTCAGCCTGCGTTTCTCCTGAGCCGTAGACGAGGATGTCATCTGCAATCACTGCGATGTTTTCCAGGCCTTCCAGGCACTCATGGAGCCTGCGCTGAAATTCTTCCGGTGCTGATGAGATACCAAAGGGCATCCTCAACCAGCGTAACGCCCGTAAGGCGTCCAAATGTTGTCAGATAACTGGAGGGCTCGTCAAGGACGACTTGAAGAAACCGTCCTTGGCATCTACCACCGACAAGAGCTTGGCGTTCTTCAGTCTCGGGGCTACTTCGTCTACGGTGGGAATGGGGTAATGGTTGTGCTTAATGGCCTTTTTCAGGCCGTGTGGATCCAAGCATACCCTGATTTTGTTTGGCTTTCTGACGACTACCATGTTGTGGATCCACTTGGTAGGCTCAGTCACCCGGGCAATGGTGCCTTGGGCTGTCATGCTGTCTAGCTTTCGTTTCAGCTCTGCCCGCACCGGGATGGGTACTCTGCGCCTGATGTTCTGCGTTGGAGAGACACTGTGATCAATGTCTATGTGGTAGTGACCTGGTAGCCGACCAAGGCCAGTGAATACGTCTTTGTACTCAATGAGGACCTGTTCCTTGGTTTGAGTCGGTGACTCTGTCACTGCATGCACTAAGCACTCCAGTGCGTACTGCATTAGTCCAGAGCTTCTGCTGCTTGACCTGACAGCAGAGATGAGGGGACATCCTTCACGATCTCGAAGTGGATTTTCCTGGTGACCCCTTTGATCTGGCATCTCAAGCTGGCAGCTCCAACAGGATGAATTATTGTGCCATTGTACAGTTTCAGTTTAGTCTTTGATGGCACCGGAGGCGTGTCACTGAGCTGCTTGTAGTCTGTCAGCTTCATGGTGCTGCAAGTTGCACCAGAGTCTAGCTGAAATCTGATGGTCTTTGTCAGATCCCTTGTTGGCGTCTCCACTGCTAGCTCAACAGAGTATTGCTGCTTGGGCTTTGACTGCACTGTATAGATGCTTTCGTCGCTGCCACTTTCGTCTCCATCCATTTGGTGGAGCTTCTGTGTGGATTTCTGTGGCTGACGTTTGGTGCGGTCTTTGCCCGATGACTGGCAAACCTGCGCATAGTTGTTGCGTTTTTGGCACTTAGAGCAGGTTGTCCCGTAGGCTGGGCACTTGCCTTTGCTGTGTGATTTGCCACAGTATTTGCAATTCATGTTCGGAGGCTTGCTGGCTTTTCCAGATTTCTGTGTCCGCTGCTTGTTTTTCACAAAGTGTGCTGAAGGTGGATCGCTGCCTGTTCACTGCTGCGGCATATGTCTATGGCTTTCTGCAATGTCAGTAACGACTCACGCAGCAGACGAGCACGGATGCTGTTGCCTACTACTCCTATGACCAGCCTGTCTCAGAGCATTTCATCGAGAAGCGCTCCATAATTGCATGTGGTTGCCAACTTTCTCATCCTGTTCAAGAAAGTGTCAATGTTCTCTTTGGCCTCTTGCTTACAGGAGTAAAACATGAATCGTTTGTACACCACATTGCGTTTAGGGTCAAAATGAGCTCCAAGGCTGGTTAGGATTTGCTGTGGTGACTTTCTCTGTTCCTCTGTTAGTGGCAGATTTTCGTACACTTCATAGCACTCCTTCCCCATAACTGTGAGTAATGTAGCCACATGGATGGAAGTATCTTTTTTATCCAGTTCTGTGGCCACTAGATAGTTCTGCCAACTTGACTTGAAAAATTGCCAGTTGGAAACCTGGTCTCCTTTCATGTCCAATTTCGCCGGTGGGGGAATGCGAGTGCGCCAAGGTTATATGCAGTGAGTGCGTAATGTACACCGCGATGTGTCCGTTACAGGCCTCCGTAGTTTACAGCGAAACGCACGTTGACGACAATGGCGTGAACTCAACGTGCAATTTATACGTACATGTACAGTCTATCGTTCACAGTGTAATACGCACGTGTTCAATGGCGGGAACTCCGCGTGAAATTGTACAGTTTATTGTTCTCGTGCACAGCCTACCATGTGTGACAGGATCAGTCTGTGCTGCCGACGGATGCCTTGTGATCCATTCACCAAGATTGCCGAAGATTTTGCCGGTTCTTTGCGGTAATGGCGCTGGATTCAGCTAATTTCTGACACCATGTTCTAACGACGGCAGGACTCAAGTGTAGCATTCACTGAGAGACGTTTATTAACAGCCGTAATAACATCATAGAATATAGATACGGTGGCCGCGTAATGCCACTCCATAACAGGAACGAAGACTGAGCCTTATCTTAGCACAGACTAGACTATACGATGGTCGGAGCCAATTGGGTCAGATGTTGAATACGCTTGAGAATCTAGGATGCTGTTTCTCCAACGTTTACGGCACAGGATGAAGTCAATCTGTGACAGGTACTTGTTAGGTGAACGGTGAGTCCAGAGCTTTTTGGAGGACTTCTGAAATAGTGTGTTGGTAATCAGAAGGTTGTTACGATTGACAAAGTCACTGAGGAGCTGACCATTACGGTTGGTAGTAGAGTGGTAGGAGAACTGCCTTGCAACATGAGCGTTGAAGTCCCCTCCGATGACAAGGAGGACATGTAGGGGAATGGAGGCAATGGTGTCATTGAGACATTTGTAGAACCCAGTAATAGACGCCTCATCACTGGTGTTAGTGGGAGAGTAACAGGAGACAACGTATGTCTTGGGATTTCCTTTGAAGATGGCGAGCATAATTCTGTCGTTGATCTTAGAGATAGAAGTCAGCAGCGGGAGCAGTGATGTTTGAACAGTTATTGCTACACCACCAACGGCTGCACCTTGTCGATTCCGAGTTGCAGAAGAGGTGAAGATGGTTGATGATCCTAAACTAGAGATTCGGATATCAGGGTCTTCAGGTCGATGCACTTGACGGTGCTCTTGGATGCAGGTAACAGATAGGTTGTAGTCACATATGTGCTTATTAAGTTCCTCTCTTGATGAAAGCGAAGAGAGACTTTGACAATTAAGCTGACCAAAAAGGATGGTTTTCCTAGGTCGATCGAGCAAGACCCTTCCGGAGATTATTTTTATCAGACGATGCCCTCCCAAGAGGGTTTCGGACGCCGTCGTCATAAGACAGAGTGTCAATAGTTCCGTGAGAGGGCAGATTTGAAGCAGGGGCTTTAACCCTGGTGCTGTAGGTTGAACTCATCATGTTTTCTATTATTATAGTATTAGTTTTCTTTGGTAAACAAAAACGGAAGCCAGTTCGTGCCTGGTTTTAAAAGCGAAATAACCCCTAGTATAGTTTTGCAAAATAATAAAATAAATTGGCGAAATAACGTAATATAATATTGTGAAGTAACGCAATAGTTTTTCAATCCTCAGAGTGCAGTATTTCGCAATACTATTGCGTTATTTCACAATACTATCGTTTTATATTGCAATGCTATTACATTAAAGCCCGGTTCATACTCGGCGCGAAAGCGAAAGCAAACGCGAATTTGTGACGTCATGGCAAGTATTCGCGCTGCGAATTCGCAAAAGTTGAACAGATTTCAAATCGGGCGAATATCGCAGCGAATGTTTCATGACGTCAAATTCGCTTCGCATTCGCATTTGCATGAAGTATGAACAGGTCTTTAAAGGCTTGGCGCGAAAGCGAACGCGAATTTGTGACGCCAGGGCAAGTGATGCCAGGGCAAGTTTCGCAGCGAACGCTTTATTTCTCCATACTATTACGTTATTTCGCAATAAATGTTATTGCATTTCTTTGCAATGGTACGTATTGCATAATTAACTTTTGCAATGGTTTGCAAAACTTTTGCGTTATTTTGCAATACTACTGGGGTTAGTTCACAATACTGTGCACAATACTATCGGCGCGAAAGCAACACGATTTTGTGACGCCTTGGCAAGGTACGCCAGGGCAGGTTCCGCATTATTTTTTCGCTTTATTTTGCAATACGGTTGCGTTATTTCTCAATACTGTTACGTTATTTTGCAATAAATTTTATTGAATTTTTTTTTGCAATGGTAGGTATTGCATAATAAACTTTTGTAGTGTTTTGCAAAACTATTGCGTTATTTCGCAAAACTACAGGGTGAGTACAAAAAAACCCCGAAACCCAAATGTCGGGACCATTGTTTTTGGTGAAGTTCTGCATGTTGCATTTTCAAAATCTAGGATATGAGAGCCCGATTCATAAGCTTTCTTTAGTACAAAAGGCTGCCGTACCACATCCCAGGTTTAACAGACATAGCGCCAAGCTCTATGAGGAATACACCGCCATGTTTGAAAGAGACCCCATTGCGGAGGAAACTACTGCAAGAGACGAAGAGCTAAAATTGCCAACATCTCCGATGAACGGCGGCAATGTTGAATTTCTCTCATTGAAACCACAAACATGTCTAAGAACAGTAAGAAAGCCTGGGCACTCGTCAAAAAGCTAGGCAACGACCCAAAGAAGCCTAACCAACATCACAACTTAACAGCCAACCAAGTTGCACATCAACTACTTCTCAATGGCAAGGCACCTAAAGCAAAGAGTAAACCCAAACCAAAACCCGATAGGACAAAATACAAGGATAACCCAAGTTTCACGAAACCTTTCTCAATGTCAAACTTGAAACTGGCATATCCAGCCTCTAACCAGGGAAGGCTATTGGATTGGACAACACTGCCACAGAACAAATCAAGCATTTTGGAACTAAAGCTCCTGCAACTATTAAACAATTGTATGGAAGGCCTGAAAATCCCCAAAATTTGGCGGAAAGCACACGTAATGGCGCTTCTGAAACCAGGCAAAGACCCATCCGACCCAAAAAGCTTCCGGCCAATTTCTCTCCTGTGCCACCCCTACAAGCTTTTTGAAAGACTCATCCTGAACAGAATCGCTCCACATATAGATGAACAACTTATCCCTGAACAGGCAGGCTTCTGACTAGGGAAGTCCACAACTAGTGAACTCCTCAGCCTTACGCAACACATAGAAGATGGCTTTGAGCAAGGAATGATAACCGGATCAGTTTTTGTAGACCTATCAGCTGCCTACGCCACTGTAAATCACAGACTCCTCCTATGTAAAATACTCGATATTACCAAAGATGTCCATCTCACAGATCTCATAGAAGCAATGCTTTCTAACCGACGCTTCTTTGTTGAACTTGAAGGAAAACGCAATAGATGGGGGAGACAAAAGAACGGCCTAGTATAAATATCTACACCAACGACCAACCGAGATATGGCCATACCAGGCGCGTCATCTATGCAGACGACCAGTGCGTTACCACTCAAAGTAAGACTTCAAAGAGGTGGAGAACGTCCTTACCAATGCCCTCTCTGCACTATGTGGCTACTACGAAGAGAACATGCTTGAGCAAATCCATCAAAAACACAAGTGTCTGCTTGAGTCCATCTTAAGAACAAAGAAGCAAACAGACGACTCAAAGCCACAAGGACTAGTGCAAAGCTACAGCACACAACTAATCCAGTTTACCTTGGATTAACATTGGACAGAAGCCTAACCTATAAGGCCCACGTTGAGCAAACCACAACGAAAATCAGCACCCGCAACAACATTCTCAGCAAACTCACCAGCTCCAGATGGGGAGCATGCCCTACTTCACTGCGACCCACAGCACTTGCCCTCTGCTTTTCAACAACAGAGTATGCTTGTCCAGTGTGGGAACGATCTACACATGTCAAGAAGCTAGATTCCGCTTTAAACGCAAGTTGTAGATGTATAACAGGCTGTCTTAAGCCTACAAACTCTGAGAGCCTGTACATACTCTCTGGCATCTCACCACCAAATGTCTTGATGGCAGCGGCCAGTGGAGCCGAACGACAGAAGCAAGTCATGGATGACATACACTCACTATACAGGCATATACCCCACCGAGCCGACTCGAGTCACGCAACAGTTTTCAGTCAACTGTAGAACCCCTTCATACCTCTGCAGCAGAGAAACGTGGAATGGAAATCTCGCCAACCTCACACAACAATTGGACATGAAAATCCCTGCTGCTGAAAGTCTCCCTCGAGGTGCCGAGAATAACTGGCCTATTTAGAAGGCACTCAACCGCCTTCGCACCAGAGTTGGCCGATGTAGGGAATCACTCAATAAGTGGGGATACACTACAGGTCCAACGACATGCGACTGTGGAACAGAATCTCACACAATGGACCATCTCATGAGATGTCCGCTGTTGTCAGAGCCTTGTACCTCCAAAGATTTAGCCAACAACACCATCACGACACAGGTCTGTGCTCAACATTGGTCGAGAACAATTTGAGTAGGACACGATAGAAGTACAAGAGTAATTGAAATCACTCATGTGACGTTCAAGTTACGGAATTTTAAACACAGCCACCGTTTTAAACGGATCACACAAAGGTAAATGTTGTTTAAGCAAAGCGAAAACAAATCACATAGGGATGTGTGTGAATTGTCTTCGTTTTGCTGAAAGAACGCACACTTCGCTTGTTCGGTTTTGGGCAGAGTCCTTAGAGACATAAGTCCTCAAGGCTCGGGGGAGTTTGGTGTGGTCTTTTGCGGGCACCACACTTGCTTCACTTTCAGATCCACTCACGGACGGACTCCTTTAGCTTATACCAGTAGAGCTGGCGTTTTGTCTTTCTGATTGTCTTGTTTGACACCAAGATGAGCAGATGTTACGGCATTATGGGTAGCTCGTAAGTTGTAACACAGTATTTTTCAGCTAGTCGAGGACTACGGGCTGAAGATATGACTTTGTTCTGTCGGAAGTTAC
Source organism: Patiria miniata (assembly GCF_015706575.1). Lineage (NCBI taxonomy): Eukaryota > Metazoa > Echinodermata > Asteroidea > Valvatida > Asterinidae > Patiria > Patiria miniata. The sequence continues at coordinate 12,929,080 of NW_024037059.1, forward strand.
CGCCGTTCATATAGTATTCCGTTCTGCAAGGTCTTTGACGAGCCACTGTGTCTCTACAGGGACGTTGGGGTGATTGACCCAACCACTCAACTACAACTTTCAGTTCTGAGTCTGCTCTTTGCATCGCAGCAATTTTCTCCGTGGTACATAAACGTTGACCCACGATGCGGTATGTCCGTCACTTGAAACGGTGTTAGTGACCATGCTGGCACGATCGCCTGGAAAATCTCTGTCTCCGTCATCCGGCTTTTCAGTCAGATTAGATTGTTCTGCACTTTGCAATCCGGTACTTACACCGGTACTGCATTCTTGCCGGGAACAGAGGGCGAGTCGCAGTTCTTTCCTTTCTTACTGAGTCAGTGGAGTTTTTCGCACGTTTTGGTCGCATGACCCAAATGGCGGCGGACAAGTGTCCGGGAGTTTCTCCAGTGGGCGAGTCTGTGTTTGCAAAACAGCAGATCGGAATTCTGTCCCTACTGCCGACGCTGAACTTCAATGCACGAGCGCCAAATACGCCCAACTAGGCTGCGCACACCACCAAGTAGGAGTGCTATACCACTGTTACCATCAGTATGAGAACTGTCACGAATGATACGGGCTTGATTATTTCGGAGGTGACGTCACTGCACGGGTGTGGCACTTAGTGATCATGTTCTGAGGGGATTGAGCTTCAGCAGAGTTAGTGTTGATGCTTCTGGTAGATGGATTAACGTTGTCGACTTTATTGAAATGAGACCACTGCTCACTTTCAGCGCCGTACTTGTCACAATCGTCGGGGTAGCACGGCACCCTGGAGATCTCGAGAGGGCGTCAGCATTGCCGTGTGTCTGCCCTGCGCGATGTTCAATTATAAAGTCAAACTTCATTCTTATAGGCTCTAACAATGTGCCAAAAACAAACTTTTTTTTTGCGTAATCAATATCTCAGGGGGATTTTCGTGAGTGGAGTAAACAGCTCTTGTTTTCATTAATATTTTTTTCCTCCCCATTCCCCGCCTTCTTTTTCAGACTCCTCTCAGTAGGGTTTGTACACGTTTTTCTTCCACCAATACACTTTGGCCCTTTCGTCAATGTGATTGACTTTAGACTTGGCACACACGTATACTACCACCCACAGATGGTCTCTGACGATTTTCGTTGCGATAACGTTGCATCGTGTGCCGTGTGAAAATTGAAGTGAGATCATGTTGACGTCATCACATGTCTAAGGCCTACAGCTAAAGAACAATAGTTCCGATTTGGTTGTAGCTTGATTTTATGTACCTATATCGGGATATGTTATAGGTAAAAATTGAGTGACGTGATAACGTCATCACAAGTCATGTAACGTTACATTAAATGTGTATTTTCATATGTCCATATCTACAGAACTGCATGTCCAATTTGGTTGTTATTTGGTAGGTACCTAGACCGAGATTAATTATGAGTGCAAGTGTGAAACAAACTGCAGTGTGCAACTTAAACCCAAATGTGGACCCAAATTCGCCACTTAAGACAATCACTGGGAGTCATACATCCGATTTTCGGTTGTTACGTCAATTCTTTTTTTCCCCTGTTTATATTTCGCTCTCATGACGTTTTTGTCTCGGGTTACTTGGTTGTATTTTCTTTTCCATGGAAACAGTTACCCTTAACATCCCCCCTAAAAAAAAGAACTGAAATCTGAAATGGATGGTTAACGTGAAGCTCATCCAGTGTTATCGAAATTGAACGGAATTTTGATACAGCTCTTGCCCGTTTCATGATCGATGCATAAGAAACAAACTTGCATCAAACTTAATTGCATCAAAATGCGTGCTCATCTGGACGTGTACGTTGCTGATGGTCTTATTGTTAAAGTGAAGCGGTGGTGTTTTGGACGAAACATTCAGAGCCCACGCATTGAATATGTAAGGAAAACAGTTCGTTAAACAGAATTCGTGATTATGTTCCCCGAAAGCAGCCTGTGTACACTTGTTGTCAGCTGTAGTAATGCCAACTTTAGAGTACTGTGGTACTGTATGGGGAGAGTAACTTGAGAGTATTGTACTGTATAGTACTGTATACCATAAGCGCCATGTTTTTGCACGAGTGTCCCTTTTTAATGAATGGTCGAATGTTCATTCGTCCGAAAGTTCAATAGTCGGAATTTGGCATAAGTTTCAAATGAATAAAAGACTCAACAGGTCGAAGGCTCATGCCGAAAAGCACGCAAGGACTACTGTCTATTCGGACTATCGAACCTTTGGACTATCGAACCTTCGGACTATTGAACCTCCGGACTAACGGCAAGGGCGGATCCAGAACCAATTTTCGGGGGGGGGGCGCAAGATGTTGATTAAGTACCTAGTATTGTGTGCTATTTCTACATCGTACATTAAAACTAAAAGGTATGTGTAGCTGATTTAGTTTGCGAGGGAGATACGCAACGCTTTAATTTCCTTTAAAAAATAAAAAAGGTGTCTTCACTCCTTCGATTTTTTTGTATTGACAAGTTCGTGTTTTTTTGGTGGTAACTCTACTTAATAAAAATGTTAGTAACTATACTTAACTATTAAACATATCACTGAATCACATCGATATTTCGATAAAAAGCTGTCGAAAAATATTTGCATCAGGTTAGGCGTACCCTCTGGATAAATAGTGGCATCAGAACTTATAGGATTCAGACGGAGGCAAATATTCTCACGCTTCTAAACAGGGCAATAAATGGCTCGGTTGTCTTACACGTTTGCTGCGGCCACTATGAATTACACCAAGACTAGTTTTTCTCAGAGCTGGGTGATACCATTCACTTAAAGATATCTTTTACATCTTGGCATCGATCTTTCAGATGGCTTGTTAATGCCTGCCACAGTTTAACAAGCGCAAACGATTTCGTCAAAAGAGGTTTTGTTTTTGTTCCAACGATCAGTCAATTGGCTGATCGGTTGAACACCACCTACATTTCTTGTACGGGACGTCCAAGTAAGCTTTTGGGTAATAATTGGTTAGGTTCCTTTTAGGATAAATGCAAATGATCCTATGGCGAATTAGGGTCCTGCAGGGCCTAAGATGCACACTGACACCCTTTACATTTGCGGCAGACGAGCACGATGGAAAACTCGGTCAACGTGGTTGTTTATTTACAACAAAGCGCACAACAGAAAAGGCGTTACTCGCGTTACTTTTTAGCTGCGAGATGAACCCGATTCGATGTAACTTTAAAACCGTTCACCGACACCGTTTTGGCACAAACGTTACAGTAAATCGACTTCAACTGGTGTTTTGGAGCGTTTTTAAAACGGTGTCTGAACGCCCCCTGATTCGAACATGAGAAATCTTAGCTCCCAGTGAGATCATAAATGGACTGTCATTAAGCGTTCACTTGCTTAATTTACAATTGATTTGCAACACCCCTATTCAGCCAAGTTGATGTGTTCAGTGTAAAAGGTCGTATTTGAAGGAAATTGAATCTTTTACTTTCAGTGATTATTGACGACTCAGATTCATCACGATGGCTTGGGGTTGTTCATCGTTTGCCCTGCTGGCTACCATCGCTTTAATGCTGTGTGCCATCACTTCTGCTCAGTCTTCATCAAGTAGTTGGGAATCCTCCATTGATGGTAAGGATAGAATCTTACTTGTCTCAGCTTATAATAGATTTCCCAGAAGTTCACGTTTCATTTGCTCCAACTCGACGAAATGCAAAGGATATCCTTTAATCTTTTAACAATACACTATACCCCCCATCAAGATCCAGTGTCATCGTAAACGCTTTCTGGATTCATATTACATCCCTATTAAAACGATAATAGCATTTTCACATGTCTGCTCCTCTCTGATGGGCATTTCATTTCATCAGAAACCGAGGGGGTACAAACACGAAGTTTGTTGAATAGTAGGATGTAATTTGGGAAAATACATGCACTTTGGAAATGAACTTTCGATTCACTTGTCCGTTCTACGTATGATGCAGTGCACCAGTGTTGTAGTCGAGTCACTTGAGTCGAGTCCGTCTCGAATCATTTGGTTCCCAGTAGTCCGAGTCACGAGACTTTTGAGTCAAGTCCGAGTCCAGCTACATTTCTCTAGGCCCGAGAATTGGTAGGGTATTCGCTGATACATTGAAGAATTACCCCAGCGATATGGAGAAGCGCCAACCTGCTCCAAACACAATCGGCAGTTTTTACCACAATTTTGTATCATGAACATTGATATGAAGACTGATTTTATCAGTTTTCTTATTGGATCCTTCATTGGTCTGTGCCTATGCTTTCCCCTCGAATTATAGTTTGCATGGATACTCGGTGGCGTACGTAAGGTGAGGCCTCTCATCTTGTGCCACCCTTGCCCTCAGAATGTGCGGGAAGGCAAACATGAGTTTTTAATCGTTAAAACACATTCGGGTGCCTCCTTCAGAAAATGACGCCCTCTAACTCCCCCCCCCCCTTCCCACCCTACGGCTAATTGGATAAGCTATTCATGATGAGCTGGAAATAATAATGTTCAAATTATGCTTGCATTTTCGACTATTAAAAACAAATCAAAAATTTACGCTATAGGAACTATTTGGCCTATTTGCATGTTTTAACACAATCTTAAAGATATAATGTCCGGACTCTTTAAGAAATTCGATTGTTTTCCTTAACGTATAGTCATCTTGAATCTTTTATTCGGACGATAAAACCTTTTCTCTTATTTTTGACAACTGCAAACCTCTTGAGGAAAGGCCTTTGCATTGCTTTTGTGCACAAACAGATCCGCCTTGCGAGCAAACTGGTTACCTGTCCCTCTATCATCTTTACTGATAGATACGGGTACCATTCTACGAGAGCTGCGTTATTGTTGGGCCGCAAATGATTCTAATTTGTGAAGTCATTCAAGTCAATATGCCAAAACGTACCGTGGGTCTGACGTCTCATTCAAAATGATTTTTTGGGTAGAGCCAGCTAAAATAATTCTTTCTTCTTGGTGAAACTCCAAAACAGCCCGGACAGAACATCAGGTAGATAACATATTTAGGCTACATCCTGGGTGCAATGAGAGTTCGTGCATATGAGGTCACATCAATCATCAACTCACAAGAAGAAGAATACTTCAGTCATTCAAAGGTTTACCACTGAGGAAATTTTACTTTGTGCGACGAGTGGAAACTAATTCTCGACTTTTGATTCTTCTATCAAACAACATTCATATTGCTTATTGTGTTAATTCTCTTTCAATTTTGTGCGGTAACAGAGCGCTGCCCGCCAGAGTGTACGTGCGACTATTGGTGCGTTGAGTGTTCTCGCGGTTGGAATCTTGAAACCATCCAAAGCATCGACAACAGTACAGAATGTCTGTAAGAAACACGCTTAGTTTGTTTGATTATAAAAACATTTTGCACCTATAAACTTTACTGTTGCGGTGATTTGTTTTCATTCTGACATTGTTTTGTTTCTCATTAATAATAACAATAAGGAGAACTGATTTTATTTGAAGCATTACCTAGTTTCCCCTTTAGGACGTTAGTAAAAAAAAGTACGACACAATAACGGAAGACAATATATAGAATGAGGACTAGAAGAACAAACAACGTGCACAATTTGACGGATTGACATAAACTGTTTGAAGGTATAAATTAAGCTTAAAGATCCTGGTCTGAAAGGTTGAAGATTGAATACTAAGTTTATTCAAAGCTTATGTCAAGAATTTAAAATGAGATTGTATCGTAAAACGCTTGTTTTGTTTTTACATTTTGTGCTATAAATTGCACTTGCAAATTATACGAGTCTAATAATGTGCACTGAAAGGGGACAGTATACTGCAGTAGGTCCTATCTAATCCAATTATCATAGTAGATCTGTCCAACCCAGCAATGTAATTTCTTCATCTTTTCGTTTCATGATTGTCCACAGGATACTAAGAGAAGGCAATATCTCACATCTGGAGCCAGGCGTATTCCAAGGATTTTCTCGTCTCGAATGGCTGTAAGTGTTTAGTACCTATTTTGGGTGTCTGCGTTTGTTGCAAAGACCCGCCCTGTGAGTAGACTGGTTCCATGTCCTTACATTATCGATCTTGATAGGGGTAGGAACCAGTTTACACTACAGAAAGTGAATTACCGACGGGCGTATTTGTAAAAATTTAACGAAAACCTATTTTCCCTCATTCAATAGAAAACCCGAATGATTCACATTTCAAGCTGGCCCACTGTTTTACAGTTTTTTTTTCACCGGTTTATTTTTTTCTTTCTCTTTTGGTCTGTACTTTTTCTGATATTTGTATATACTCCGGTTGTTTTTCAAAACGTGTAACATAATTCGAGTATGTTCCTTTCATTCTGTTTTCATTAACTACATACCCATTAAAGACATACCCATTCAAGGGCGGATCCAAAACACAATTTTTTGGGGGTGGGGCAAAAAAACAATTGTCCCCCAAAAATTGTACCAAAACATTACGGCGTGGTGTTAGATTTTTTTTGTTTTTTGATTCTTGAATGATGTTGTGTGGTGCGATCTGATTGCAATGTCTGACCACTCGAACCATTTTTTTTGTTAGGAAAAGATGGTGTTGTGGGCAGTGCCTGCCTTTATTGCGACGTCACTTAAATAAACACCAATTGGGTTCGTTTTTTGCCCCCCCCCCTCACTGGATCCGTCCTTGTACCCATTAAAGACGTCTGAACACGCAGAAACTATGCTCAGATTCACTGCCAACTCATTATAAATCGAAATGCTCAACACAGTTCCACCAGTGACGATTGGGAAGAATCAATATCAGAACAGGAAGTGATGATTGGAGGATTGAGGAAGCTGTTAAACAAACGGCCAGAGCTAGAATCTCAGTGTGCGGCTTACAGGAGGTCCCGACACTCAAACAGGGTCACATAACTGGTGAAGCTGCTTGGGATGATTTTATTTGAAGCATTACCTAGTTTCCCCTTTAGGACGTTAGTAAAAAAAAATACGACACAATAACGGAAGACAATATATAGAATGAGGACTAGAAGAACAAACAACGTGCACAATTTGACGGATTGACATAAACTGTTTGAAGGTATAAATTAAGCTTAAAGATCCTGGTCTGAAAGGTTGAAGATTGAATACTAAGTTTATTCAAAGCTTATGTCAAGAATTTAAAATGAGATTGTATCGTAAAACGCTTGTTTTGTTTTTACATTTTGTGCTATAAATTGCACTTGCAAATTATACGAGTCTAATAATGTGCATTGAAAGGGGACAGTATACTGCAGTAGGTCCTATCTAATCCAATTATCATAGTAGATCTGTCCAACCCAGCAATGTAATTTCTTCATCTTTTCGTTTCATGATTGTCCACAGGATACTAAGAGAAGGCAATATCTCACATCTGGAGCCAGGCGTATTCAAAGGATTTTCTCGTCTCGAATGGCTGTAAGTGTTTAGTACCTATTTTGGGTGTCTGCGTTTGTTGCAAAGACCCGCCCTGTGAGTAGACTGGTTCCATGTCCTTACATTATCGATCTTGATAGGGGTAGGAACCAGTTTACACTACAGAAAGTGAATTACCGACGGGCGTATTTGTAAAAATTTAACGAAAACCTATTTTCCCTCATTCAATAGAAACCCGAATGATTCACATTTCAAGCTGGCCCACTGTTTTACAGTTTTTTTCACCGGTTTGTTTTTTTCTTTCTCTTTTGGTCTGTACTTTTTCTGATATTTGTATATACTCCGGTTGTTTTTCAAAACGTGCAACATAATTCGAGTATGTTCCTTTCATTCTGTTTTCATTAACTACACACCCATTAAAGACATACCCATTCAAGGGCGGATCCAAAACACAATTTTTTGGGGGGTGGGGCAAATTGTCCCCCCAAAATTGTACCAAAGCATTACGGCGTGGTGTTAGATTTTTTTTTTTTTTGATTCTTGAATGATGTTGTGTGGTGCGATCTGATGCAATGTCTGACCACTCGAACCATTTTTTTTGTTAGGAAAAGATGGTGTTGTGTGCAGTGCCTGCCTTTATTGCGACGTCACTTAAATAAACACCAATTGGGTTCGTTTTTTGCCCCCCCCCCCTCACTGGATCCGTCCTTGTACCCATTAAAGACGTCTGAACACGCAGAAACTATGCTCAGATTCACTGCCAACTCATTATAAATCGAAATGCTCAACACAGTTCCACCAGTGACGATTGGGAACAATCACTATCAGAACAGGAAGTGATGATTGGAGGATTGAGGAAGCTGTTAAACAAACGGCCAGAGCTAGGATCTCAGTGTGCGGCTTACTGGAGGTCCCGACACTCAAACAGGGTCACATAACTGGTGAGGCTGCTGGGGATGATGGTGTCTTGAAAATATGAGGTCCACTGGTCATGCTATGCCAGAACACGTCAATCTGGGGTTGGTTTCATTATTCGATTCGATGTCGACGTTGGTGAAGTCGCCTACATTAGTCCGCGTCTTCTGACAGCTAAACTCACCATCCACGGCTGCAACGTTAAGTAGTAGTTGGATCGCTCCAACGAAAGGCGAAGAAATTTCAAAGTCAACCTTCCACCGCCAATTTGCGGTGACTTCAACGCGACTTGCTCACTGGCCGAATCTCACTGCTATTTTCGACACAACACCACTGTTGAGGCCGGGACATTCTGTGAATAACAACGAAGATCGTTTGCTAGAATACGACCGGGATTTCAAACTGTCGCTATTGAATATATGTGGTATGATCAACATACGGCCCGCTACTGGACTTGATACAGCAATGACGGTGTTACCAAGAAAGTCCTCTACTACATCTTATGTGATAGCTGGATGAAACAAAAATGTGTTCACTTGTCGAGTGATGCGCTCATTTGACTTCTCGTCTGATCACGACTAGCTGCTGGTTGCATCGCTTGGAACACCAGTGAACCGGCAGGCGCGTTTTCGTCTACGTCGCTCCAAACCACCACGAACACTCGATCTAGATGAGCTAAAGACCTAGACACCAGAGCAGTCTATAGCGAGCTGGTCAAAGAGAAGCTTAACGTCTTGACATCACCACTGTCGACGATTTCAACGTGAAGGTTGTCGATGCCCTCCAGTCTCCACTACGCTGCTGTATTCGAAATCCCATCGCAAATCGATTTACATAAACGATCCCACGTTGCAGAACTTCTTTCGAAAGCGAGAGGAAGTCAGACGCTCGGGAGAATCAGAGGGATCTAAAGCAAAAAAATGTCCAGGCTGATCCTGATCAGAACCCGTCAGCTCACTAAATGAGCATTTCAAAGCAGAAACTCAGCTCATAAGCTCACTCAATACCCAGCGGAACATAGAAAAGTTGAACGCAACTGCCAAACTCCAAGTTTACTGAGAACCAAGACTGGCATTACCTGCCAAAACCTGACCAAATTCTTGCCCACTTCAAGAACCGCTTCAATCCCATCCAACCCACCTTCCACCCAGCGGAACTCGATCATCCACTGTTGTTAACGACCTTCCTCCAAGAAAATACATCTTAGCCGATATCAACCATGACCCCCCTTCCAAACAGGAAATTGAGGAATGCCTCAAACGCCTCAAGAATCGTAAGGAAAGTAAAGATAGTCTTCCCGAATTCCTTAAATCCATCTACATCAACCCATCCCTTATTGACGCGATCTACAATCTGACGACGCAAATCTGGGCCACCAGGCAAATTGCAAAATGTTCATCCCTTCCACTTAGTTTGTGCGCATGCGCCAACATCTCAGCTAATGCCGGTGACTGTCGACATGGCAGCGCTGCGGAGAGGAAAGACACACCGATTTTAATCTGAAAACGTCCTGTTCATTTTGCTATTATGTGAAATACAATGCAACCGGATGAAATGAAATGAGTTAATTTTTATTTTATTTGCCATATTTTTGTGATAGAAATTCGATATTTCAAGAAAATGTCGTTTTAGATCGTTGTTTGCTTTACATTTCCATGCAATCATCAGCAAAAGGGCCAACTTAAGTTGTTGTTTTTAGTTTTCTCCAGTTTCCCCAAACATGCCATTATCACAGCATTTGAATGAGATATTAAAAAATATTATTGCAGGATTTACGAGTTATTGCGAATAGGTTTGCGTTTCTTAGGTGTGTATTGTTTTTGAAGTTTCCGTCCGTACGTTATACATGAACAAACTGCGTGCCGTCAAAAACGATGTCACCGTGCACAGAAGGCCATGTTGGACCGTCCACATGGAGCACTGGACCAGCTTGCGCCATGCGGAAAATCACGCTGTCCTATGGGTCAGCAGAAAAAACCCGTATTTTCGGCGGATACGTCCTTCTTTCTTGAACTGTCCTATTCGAAATAACTCGGAAATAGGATCATTATTTTTATCTATTCTTTGCCTAAATGGCAATGTCTTTAACTTGTCCAGGAAAACCGGAGAAATATTTTTAAAATTCGATTGATTCACGCAGGGTTGAAGAATTTGCAGGGAAATTCTTTTTCTCATAAAATCTCTTTTATTAAGAGTAATTTTTACATTTGGACAATTTCAACTCATAACATGATTGTAAAAATCGTGTTCTCAGTAATTTTCATGAGTTTAGGTCGTCTGTAACTTGTGGATGATTACCTGGTATGTGATATTGTTTTCGGCTGATCAACGAGTGCGAAATGGCGCCATCTGTCGTCTGATCTATTTCAGAATCTTTTGGTCCCTTACGCATGCGAGAAAAAAACTAAGTGGTGCACAAAGGTCTGGGCATGAACATACGTGAAAAGACCGCCTAAAAGCTCCATCTACGACATGCGAACTCTCCTGGTCCGGATATGCCGATGATTTCATCCATTTCCTCAACACTGCACCTGCACGCCATACCTCCAAACCGCTGCCGCCCTCCTCAACGACGTGTTCGTCAATGTCGATCTCAAGATCAACCTTAAAGACAGAGCCGATGATATCAAACTTTACAACTATTAACCCCAACATCCTCTACCCCTCCTAGGTTATCCAAATCAACAACATGGACATCAAAAACACCGAGACATTCAAGCACCTGGGCACAGTATATCACATGCCCAACCCAACACCAGGGACATCGAAATCAGCTACCGGGTCAACAGCGCACGCTCAAATTGCACCCCTAACAAGGCACTGTTAGTAAATCATTGGATAAAATAATGTGACATTGCGAGTTCCATACCTTGGTAGTCTGATTAAAAGTACACTGACCTATTCCAGCCAAAACTGGAACCCACTGAGGAGGTAAAGACGACATTTGGATGCTGTGTATAGGGACTTTCTACACAGAGTGGTCCGAGGTGGATTTCGCTAAGTCAGCGCAGTTTGGCGAGGAACACAAGTTTCTCTACACCAATGCAAGAATTCACCAAATCTGCGGCACCTCTAACGTCACGACCTTTATCAAAAATCAGCAAAACAGCTACTGTTGTCATATCATCCGCGGAGTTTCAGACCTCACCACAAATAAGCTGCTCTTCAATTCCGACTAATATCAGAAACGAGGCCGCCCCACCCCAACTACCCTCCAACAAGTGAGTGCAAACCGACAATGTACAGAAACCGAACTTGTCCATGAGCATTAAAGTTCCCGATACACAAGTACCGGTATCCTGCCAATCGTTAGAATAACGAAGCAGTAAACCAAATGAATGAAATGTAGGCCTATGGCAAAAAAATTGATTATCTTTTTCTTCTGAGCAAACTGATATAACTTCAATCGGGAAGTTACAATGTTAATTTTGTCTTTAAGAAAAAGAATATAATGTAACAGATCATAATAACTGTTACATTCACCACAAGGGGGGTTCAGATGATTATGTTGCAATGTTCAGATGTTATGTCTTTGGAATATTTTGTTATACAGGATGTATATAAGAAAGACAAAAAAAGGTATCATATCAACAGGATATGAACTTAACGACCATTATTATGGTTTTATCATCAACTACGGATTTAGTGCTTCATGCAAGGCAACGCCTCCAAGATATTGGAAATAAGCTTACTGCTCCCTAGTCGATGATAAAACCATAATAATGGTCATTAGTAGTACATATTTTGGTTACATTTTCCCAATGTTTAAGTGTTATCTTTTTTGGAGGGCACCATACATTTACATTTCTGTTTATTTTTGACTTGACAGTACGATGGACAGTCTTCCTCTTCAAAGGATTCCCAACGGTATATTTAGCGGGCTGATCAATCTCCGCACGCTGTAAGTTTGATACGGTTCATGTTTGTTTCCGATGTCACAGCTGACAGTGCAATCTGTATTGCATCATGATATTTGGCATCAATCCGACTCTCTCCAAAGTAACCGTTAAGCGTTTTCTTTGGAGTTAGAGTAACATTCCTTAAAGTAGCTGTTAAGCCCAGAAAATTTTAATCAGAATGTAATCAGTCATTTTTCTATATTTTGATTTAACAGATAATGTTATTGTCACAATTGGGCGGTCTTAATAGAAATACATGTGATCAAAATAGCCGTCTTTGGAGTGATCTCTGTTGTTTGCAAATCGCTGCTAGTGTACGCTCATATTCTATCGCATAACTAACTTCAGCTTGATGAGACAGTAATTTTGGCTGTATGACATTCTTCGAGATCATCTGTTAGGTTCGTTTCGTGTTTGGTAGTTATACAAGAGTATGAAGTCGCTGCAAGCTGTATCCAATATCAGACTCTTTGTTGTCGTTGATGAATAGCTGCAGTAACGAATATGCAAGTAAACTGATTTTTTTTAAAGCTCGTTAATGTAAGTCATAACAAAAATCGTTCAGGTGGGACTCGAACCCACGACCTCCTGCTTTCTAGTGCAGTCGTGCTACCACTCGACCACCGGGCTTAGAGGATCGGTTGGCTGGTTTGAATATGATGTACATAGCAGCGGGTACCGCATTTGAATATTAATATTAAGATGGAAGAATATTTGCGCCGGGGTAGTGTAAATCAGTATTCACCGATATATAAACACTGTATACTCAGTGTAACCTCCCGAGTGAAAGTTGGAAACAATCACTCGGTGGGACTCGAACCCACGCCCTCCTGCTCGTGGGTTCGAGTCCCACCCGAGTGATTATTTCAAAAATGGTCTTAATCTGCCCAATGGTTAAATTAAAATGTAATGGCAAATTTACGTTCATGCCTGATAGGCCGTTTAATTGGATAAAGATTAAAAACTGAAAGGAAAATAATTCTTCAGTAGTACCATTGGCTGTAAGTTTGATATGCTTTGAATTTTGTTTGTGTTCATTTTACAGAAGCTCGTTCGTGCCAGGTTTTAAAAGTGAAACACATTATTTTTGCAAAATAACGCAATAATTTGGCGAAAGAACGCAATACTTATGCGAAATAGTGCAATAGTATTGCAAAATAACGCAATAGTATTTACAAATAATGCAATTTATAGAGAAATTACGCAACGTTGTATGGTGAAATAATCCAATACATTGCGAAATAACGAGATAGCATTACGAAATTACACAATTAGTTTTTGTGACATGAAACGCAATGGTTTTTGCAAATAAGTAGAGTATATAATGCAAAGGGTCCGAATGATAAACCTTTATTATAGGCATACTTCGGAAAATTCTCACGCCATATTTTATGAAAGATAAAATTTGTGTGGGGATAAAAGCCTACCCGAGTGCGTGGCGGATTATGTGCTTTTAAAGGGGGTTGAAGGAGGGTGTTGAAGTTAACACAGAGACAATTAATAAGAGGGACCAAAGGCCTGAAGCAAATGAATCAAGATCTTACGGCGAGTGTTACTAAACGATTTTTTCGGGAACATTGTGATTTTCTCTCCATGTAGCATATTTAAGCCTAACATAAAATGAACAAAAATGACTTTGGCCGGACGGAAGATGATGGTTAACAACCTTAACAATCCCCACAATCCACCACTGCCTAATACCCCCATATAAGCATGTCTTATAAAACAAATGAAGGGCTAAAGGTACAATTATATGGCCGAATTTTCAAAAATTCGTTGAATTTTCTTCACGACACTTTAAAAACAAAGCCCCTATTGACGCGATCTACAACCTGACGCCGCAAATCTAGGCCATCAAGCAAATTGCAGCATGTTCATCCCTTCCACTTAGTTTGTGCGCATGCGCCAACATCTCGGCTAATGCCGGTGACTGTCGAAATGGCAGCGCCGCGGAGAGGAAAGACACACCAATTTTCACCTGAAAAACATCCTGTTTATTTTGCTATTAAGTGAAATACAATGCAACCGGATGAAATGAAATTAGTTATTTTTATTTTATTTGCCATATTTTTGAGAAAAAAAATTCGATATTTCTAGAAAATGTCGTTTTAGATCGCTGTTTGCTTTACATTTCCATACTATCATCGGCAAAAGAGCCAACTTAAGTTGGGGATTTTTTTAATGTTCTCCAGTTTCCCCAAACATGTCACTTATCACAGCATTTGAATGAGATATGAAAAAAATATTATTACAGGATTTACGAGTTATTGAGAATAGGTTTGCGTTCCTTAGGTGGCTATTATTTTTGAAGTTTCCGACAGTACGTTTACATGTTTGAACCGCGCGCCGTCAAAAACGATGTCACCGTGCACGAACGGCCAATGTTGGGCTGTCCACTGGAGCACTGGTCCAGCTTGCACTATGCGGAAAATCACGCTTCCCTATATAGGTCAGCGGAAAAAAAGTATAACTTCGGCGAATACGTCTTTCTTTCGTGAGCTGTCCTATTAGCAATAACTCGGAAATGGTATCATTATTTTATCTATTCTTTGCCTAAATGGCAATGTCTTTTATTTGTCCAGGAAAACTGGAGAAATATTTTTAAAATCCGATTGATTCTCGCAGGGTTTGAAGAATTATCGGGGAAATTTTTTTCTCTCTTAAAATCTCTTTTTTTTTTTCAGAGTAATTGTTTTGCATTTGGACAATGTTAGCTCATGACATGATTGTAAACTTCATATATAAAGTTCTGAAAATAGTTTAAAGGTCGTCTGTAACTTGTGGATGATAACCCGGTATGTGATAATGTTTTCGGCTGATCAACGAGTGCGAAATGGCGCCATCTGTCGTCTGATCGATTTCAGAATCTTTTGGTCCCTTACGCATGCGAGAAAAAAACTAAGTGGTGCACAAAGGTCTGGGCATGAACATACGTGAAAAGACCGCCTAAAAGCTCCATCGACGACATACGAACTCTCCTGGTCCGGATATGCCGATGATTTCATCCTTTTCCTCAACACTGCACCTGCACGCCATACCTCCAAACTGCTGCCGCCCTCCTCAACGACGTTTTCGTCAATATCGATCTCAAGATCATCTTTAAAGACAGAGACGATGATATCAAACTTCACAACCTTCAACCCCAACACCCTCTACCCCTCCTAGGTTATCCAAATCAACAACATGAACATCAAAAACACCGAGACATTCAAGCACCTGGGCACATTATATCACATGCCCAACCCAACACCAGGGACATCGAAATCAGCTACCGGGTCAACAGCGCACGCTCAAATTGCACCCCTAACAAGGCACTGTTAGTATATCATTGGATAAAATAATGTGACATTGCGAGTTCCATACCTTGGTAGCCTGATTAAAAGGACACTGACCTATTCCAGCCAAAACTGGAACCCACTGAGGAGGAAAAGACAACATTTGGATGCTGTGTATAGGGACTTTCTACACAGAGTGGTCCGTGGTGGATTTCGCTAAGTCAGCGCAGTTTGGCGAGGGACACAATCTTTACACCAATGCAAGAATTCACCAAATCTGCGGCACCTCTAACGTCACGACCTTTATCGAAAATCAGCAAAACAGCTACTGTTGTCATATCATCCGCGGAGTTTCAGACCTCACCACGAATAAGCTGCTCTTCAATTCCGACTAATATCAGAAACGAGGTTGCTCCACCCCGACCCCCCTCCAACAAGTCTGTGCAAACCGACAATGTACAGAAGCCGAACTTGTCCATGAGCATTAAAGTTCCCGATACACAAGTATACCGGTATCCTGCCAATCGTTAAAATAATGAAGCAGTAAACCAAATGAATGAAATGTAGGCCTATGGCACAAAAATTGTTTTACTTTTTCTTCTGAGCAAACTGATATAACTTCAATCGGGAAGTTACAATGTTAATTTTGTCTTTGAGAAAAAGAATATAATGTAACAGATCATAATAACTGTTACATTCACCCCAATGTGGGTTCAGATGATTATGTTGCAATGTTATGTCTTTGGAATGTGAATTAGAAATATTTTGTTATACAGGATGTATAAGAAAGACAAAAAAAGGTATCATATCAACAGGATATGAACTTAACGACCATTATAATGGTTTTATCATCAACTACGGATTTAGTGCTTCATGCAAGGCAACGCCTCCAAGATATTGGAAATAACTTACTGCTCCCTAGTCTATGATAAAACCATAATAATGGTCATTAGTAGTACATATTTTGGTGACATTTTCCCAATGTTTTAGTGTTATCTTTTTTGGAGGGCACTATACATTTACATTTCTGGGTTTTTTTTACTTGACAGTACGATGGACAGTCTTCCTCTTCAAAGGATTCCCAACGGTTTATTTAGCGGGCTGATCAATCTCTACTTGCTGTAAGTTTGATACGTTTCCTGTTTGCTTTCGATGTCACAGCTGACAGTGCAATCTGTATTGCATCATGAGCTTTGGCATCAATCCGTCTCTCTCCAAAGTTACCGTTAAGCGTTTTCTTTGGAGTTAGAGTAACATTCCTTAAAGTAGCAGTTAAGCCCGGAAAATTTTAATCAGGATGTAATCAGTCATTTTGCTATATTTTGATTTAGCAGATAATGTTATTGTCACAATTGTGTGGTCTTAATAGAAATACATGTGATCAAAATAGCCGTCTTTGGAGTGATCTCTGTTGTTTGCAAATCGCTGCTAGTGTACGCTCATATTCTATCGCATAACTAACTTCAGCTTGATAAGACAGTAATTTTGGCTGTATGACATTCTTCGAGATCATCTGTTAGGTTCGTTTCGTGTTTAGTAGTTATCCAAGAGCATGAAGTCGCTGCAAGCTCTATCCAATATCACACACTTTGTTGTCGTTGATGAATAGCTGCAGTAACGAATATGCAAGTAAACTGATTTTTTTTTTTAAAGCTCGTTAATGTAAGTCATAACAAAAATCGTTCAGGTGGGACTCGAACCCACGACCTCCTGCTTTCTAGTGCAGACGTGTTACCTCTCGACCACCGGGCTTAGAGGATCGGTTGGCTGGTTTGAATATGATGTACATAGCAGCGGGTACCGCATTTGAATATTCATATTAAGATGGAAGAATATTTGCGCCGGGGTAATGTAAATCAATAATAGGTTTTGTCCTTCACCGATATATAAACACTGTATACTCAGTGTAACCTCCCGAGTGAAAGTTGGAAAAAATCACTCGGTGGGACTCGAACCCACGCCCTCCTGCTCGTGGGTTCGAGTCCCACCCGAGTGATTATTTGAAATATGGTCTTAATCTGCCCCATGGTTAAATTAAAATGAAATGGCAAATTTACGTTCATGCCTTATAGGCCGTTTAATTGGATAAAGAATAAAAACCGAAAGGAAAATAATTCTTCAATAGTACTATTAACACCAATCTAAAATGTGTATATTTTGCAGTGTATTTCAGTTTTGTTATATTCCCCTTTTGATTCGATAGTGAGATGAGAAATCTTTCGCTCGTGTCGATTCCAGCTGCTTCATTTAGCGGACTCTCCAATCTCGAATACCTGTAAGTTTGATATGCCTAGTATCTTGTTTGTGCTCAAGAGTTTATTTACTTCAGGCTGTATTTTACGGAAGCCCGTTCGTGCCAGGTTTTAAAAGTGAAACAAAATATTGTTGCAAAATAACGCAATAATTTTGGGAAAGAACGCAATATATGGAGAAATTACGCAACGTAGTATGGAGAAATAATCCAATACATTGCGAAATAACATGATAGCATTACGAAATTACACAATTAGTTTTTGTGACATGAAACGCAATGGTTTTGCAAATAAGTAGAGTATATAATGCAAAGGGTCCGAATGATAAATCTTTATTATAGGCATACTTCGGCAAATTCTCATGCCATATTTTATGAGAGATAAAATTTGTGTGGGGATAAAAGCCTACCCGAGTGCGTGGCGGATCATGTGCTTTTAAAGGGGGTTGACGGAGGGTGTTGAAGTTAACACAGAGACAATTAATAAGAGGGAACAAAGGCCTGAAGCAAATGAATCAACATCTTATGACGAGTGTTACTAAACGATTTTTTTTCGGGAACGTTGTGATTTTCTCTCCAGGTAGCATATTTAAGCCTAACATAAAATGAACAAAAATGACTTTGGCTGGACGGAAGATGATGGTTAACAACCTTAACAATCCCCACAATCCACCACTGCCTAATACCCCCGTATTAGCATGTCTTATAAAACAAATGAAGGGCTAAAGGTACAGTTATATGGCCGAACTTTCAAAAATTCATTGAATTTCTTCACGACACTTTAAAAACAAAGTTTCAAGAGTGTTTCTTGATGGAAGGCATCAGTGAACTTGCAGGCGCGTTTTCGTCTACGTCACTCCAAACCAACACGAACACTCGATCTAGATGAGCTAAAGACCCAGACACCAGAGCAGCCTTTTGCGAGCTGGTCAAGGAGAAGCTCGACGTCTTGGCATCACCACTGTCGACGATTTCAACGTGAACGTTGTTGATGCCCTCCAGCCTCCGCTACGCTGCCATACAAATCGAAATCCCATCGCAAATCGATTTACATAAACGATCCAACGTTGCAGAACTTGTTTCGCAAACGGGACGAAGTCAGACGTTCGGGAGAATCAGAGGGATCTAAAGCAAACAAATGTCCAGGCTGATCCTGATCAGAACCCGTCAGCTCACTAAATGAGCATTTCAAAGCAGAAACTCAGCTCATAAGCTCACTCAATACCCAGCGGAACATAGAAAAGTTGATTGCAACTGCCAAACTCCAAGTGACTCTACTTATAACCAAGACTGACATTACCTGCCTATACCAGACCAAATTCTTGCCCACTTCAAGAACCGCTTCAATCCCATCAAACCCACCTTCCACCCGGCGGAACTCGATCATCCACTGTTGTTAACGACCTTCCTTCAAGAAAATACAACATCGAAGCCGATATCAACCATGACCCCCCTTCCAAAATGGAAACTGAGGAATGCCTCAAACACTTCAAGAATCGTAAGGAAAGTAAAGATAGTCCTTCCAAATTTCTTAAATCCATCTACATCAACCCAGCCCATTTTGACGCGATCTACAACCTGACGACGCAAATCTGGACCATCAAGCAAATTGCAGAATGTTCATCCCTTCCACTTAGTTTGTGCGCATGCGCCAACATCTCGGCTAATGCCGGTGACTGTCGAAATGGCAGCGCCGCGGAGAGGAAAGACACACCGTTTTTCATCTGAAAACGTCTTTTTCATTTTGCTATTATGTGAAATACAATGCAACCGGATGAAATGAAATGAGTTAATTTTTATTTTATTTGCCATATTTTTGTGATAGAAATTCGATATTTCAAGAAAATGTCGTTTTAGATCGTTGTTTGCCTTCCATTTCCATGCAATCATCAGCAAAAGGGCCAACTTAAGTTTTTTTTTAGTGTTTTCCAGTTTCCCCAAACATGCCACTTATAACAGCATTTGAATGAGATATTAAAAAAATATTATTACAGGATTTACGAGTTATTGCGAATAGGTTTGCGTTTCTTAGGTGGGTATTGTTTTTGAAGTTTCCGTCCGTACGTTATACATGAACGAACTGCGTGCCGTCAACAATTCTTTTTCTCATAAAATCCCTTTTATTAAGAGTAATTTTTACATTTGGACAATTTCAGCTCATAACATGATTGTAAAAATCATGTTCTCAGTAATGTTCATGAGTTTAGGTCGTATGTAACTTGTGGATGATTACCTGGTATGTGATATTGTTTTCGGCTGATCGACGGGTGCGGATTAATGGCGTCATCTGTCGTCTGTACGATTTCAGAATCTTTTGGTCCCTTACGCTTGCGGGAAAAAAACTAATCGGTGCACAAAGGCATGGACATAAACATACGTGAAAAGACCGCCTAAAAGCTCCATCGACGACATGCGAACTCTCCTGGTCCGGATATGCCGATGATTTCATCCTTTTCCTCAACACTGCACCTGCACGCCATACCTCCAAAACGCTGCCGCCCTCCTCAACGACGTTTTCGTCAATATCGATCTCAAGATCAACCTTAAAGACAGAGACGATGATATCAAACTTTAAAACCATCAACCCCAAAACCCTCTTCCCCTCCTAGGTTATCCAAATCAACAACATGAACATCAAAAACACCGAGACATTCAAGCACCTGGGCACATTATATCACATGCCCAACCCAACACCAGGGACATCGAAATCAGCTACCGGGTCAACATCGCACGCTCAAATTGCGCCCCTAACTTTGTTAGTAAATCATTGGATAAAATAATGTGACATTGCGAGTTCCATATTATCCTGATTAAAAGTACACTGACCTATTCTAGCCAAAACTGGAACCCACTGAGGAGGAAAAGACAACATTTAGATGCTGTGTATAGGGACTTTCTACGCAGAGTGGTCCGTGGTGGATTTCGCTAAGACAGCGCAGTTTGGCGAGGAACACAAGTTTCACTACACCAATGCGAGAATTCACCAAATCTGCGGCACCTCTGACGTCACGACCTTTATCGGAGATCAGGAAAACAGTTACTGTTGTCATATCATCCGTGGAGTTTCAGACCTCACTACGAAAAAGCTGCTCTTCAATTCCGACAAATATCAGAAACGAGGCTGCCCCACCCCGACTCTCCTCCAACAAGCCTGTGCAAACCGACAATGTACAGAAGCCGAACTTTCTCATGAGCATTGAAGTTTCTCGATACACAAGTACCGGTATCCTACCTATCGTTGGATTAACGAAGCAGTAAACCAAATGAATAAAATGTAGGCCTATGGCAGAAAATTTGTTTTATTTTTTTCTTCTGAGCAAACTGATATAACGTCAATCGGGAAGTAACATTATTCTTCTGAGCAAATTGATATAACGGGTTCAATCTGGAAGTTTAATACAATATTAATTTTCTTTTTGTTTTTAAGCAAAAGAATGTATGTAACAGATCATAATAACTGTTCCATTCACCACAATGTGGGTTCAGATAATTATGTTGCAATGTTATGTCCTTGAAGTGTAAATTAGAAATGGTTTGTTGTACAGGATGTCTTTAAGAAAGACAAAAAAGGTATCATATCAACAGGATATGAACTTAACGACCATTATTATGGTTTTATCATAAAGTACGGATTTAGTGCTTCACGCAGGGCAACGCCTCCAAGATAATTGGAAATAAGCTTACTGCTCCCAAGTCTATGATAAAACCATAATAATGGTCATTAGTAGTACATATTTTGGTCACATTTTCCCAATGTTTTAGTGTTATCTTTTTATGGAGGGCACCATACATTTACATTTCATCTCTGTTTATGCTTGACTTGACAGTACGATGGACAGTCTTCCTCTGCAGTGGATTCCCAACGGTTTATTTAGCGGGCTGTTCAATCTCTACTCGCTGTAAGTTTGATACGGTTCATGTTTGTTTTCGATGTCACAGCAGACAGTGCAAACTCTAATTGCATCATAAGCATTAGCATCAATCCGACTCTCTCCAAAGTTACCGTTAAGCGTTTTCTTTCGAGTTAAGAGTAACATTCCTTAAAGTAGCTGTTAAGCCCAGAAAATATTAATCAGGATGTAATCAGTCATTTTTTATATTTTGATTGAACAGATAATACACATGTTATTGTCACAATTTTGTGGGCTTATTAGAAATACATGTGATAAAAATAGCTGTCTTTGGAGTGATCTCTGTTGTTAGCAATTTGCTGCTAGTGTACGCTCATATTCTATCGCATAACTAACTTCAGCTTGATGAGACAGTAATATTGGCTGTATGACATCATTCGAGATCATCTGTTAGATTCGTTTCGTGTTTGGTAGTTATCCAAGAGCATGAAGTCGCTGCATGCTCTATCCAACATCACACACTTTGTTGTCGTTGATGAATAGCTGCAGTAACGAATATGCAAGTAAACCGATTTTTTAAAGCTCGTTAATGTAAGTCATACCAAAAATCGTTCAGGTGGGACTTGAACCCACGACCTCCTGCTTTCTAGTGCAGACGTGTTACCACTCGACCTCCGAGCTTAAAGACTCGGTTGGCTGGTTTGAATATGATGTACATAGCAGCGGGTACCGCATTTGAATATTCATATTAAGATGGAAGAATATTTGCGCCGGGATAATGTAAATCAATATTAGGTTTAGCCCTTCACCGATATAAACACTGTATTCTCAGTGTAACCTCCCGAGTGAAAGTTGGTGAAAAATCACTCGGGTGGGACTCGAACCGAGGCCCTCCTGTTCGTGGGTTCGAGTCCCACCCGAGTGATTATTTGAAAAATGGTCTTAATCTGCCCAATGGTTAAATTAAAATGAAATGGCAAATTTACGTTCATGCCTTATAGGCCGTTTAATTGGATAAAGATTAAAAACTGAAAGGAAAATAATTCTTTAATAGTACTATTAACACCAATCTAAAATGTATATATTTTGCAGTGTATTTCAGTTTTGTTATATTCCCCTTTTGATTCGATAGTGAGATGAGAAATCTTCCGCTCGTGTCGATTCCAGCTATTACATTTAGCGGACTCTCCAATCTGGCATGGCTGTAAGTTTGAAATGCTTTGTATTTTGTTTGTGTTTATTTGTTTGTGTTTATTTGTTTGTGTTCATTTTACAGAAGTCCGATCGTGCCAGGTTTTGAAAGTGAAACAAATTATTTTTGCGAAATAACGCAATAATTTGGCGAAAAAACGCAATTTTGCGAAATAGTGCAATAGTATTGCGAAATATCGCAACAGTATTACAAATAATGCAATATATGGAGAAATTACGCAACATGTATGGAGAAATAATCCAATACATTGCGAAATAACGAGATAGCATTACGAAATTACGCAATTAGTTTTTCTGACATGAAACGCAATGCATCTAAACCAACACGAATACTCGATCTAGATGAGCTAAAGACCCAGATACCAGAGCAGCCTATAGCGAGCTGGTCAAGGAGAAGCTCAACATCTTGATATCACCACTGTCGACGATTTCAACGTGAACGTTGTCGATGCGCTCCAGTCTCCGCTACGCTGCCATGCAAATCGAAATCCCATCGAAAATCGATTGATATAAACGATCCAACGTTGCAGAACTTGTTTCGAAAACGGGAGGAAGTCAGACGTTCAGTAAAATCAGAGAGATCTAATAACCAAAAAACTGTCCGGGCCTATCCTGATCAGAACCCGTCAGCTCACTAATGAGCATTTCAAAAGAAAAGGCTGATCGCAACTGCCAAACTCCAAGTGACTCTATTTAGAACCAAGACTGGCATTACCTGCCTATACCAGACCAAATTCTTGCCTACTTCAAGAACAGCTTCAATCCCATCCAACCCACCTTCCACCCAGCGGAATTCGATCATCTATTGTTGTTAACGACCTTCCTCCAGAAAATACAACATCTTAGCCGATATCAACCATGACCCCCTTTCCAAAATGGAAATTGAGGAATGCCTCAAACGCCTCAAGAATCGTATAAAGAAAGTCAGAATAGTCCTCCCGAATTTCTTAAATTCATCTACATCAACCAGCCCCTATTGACGCGATCTACAACCTGACGCCGCAAATCTAGGCCACAAGCAAATTGCAGAATGTTCATCCCTTCCACTTAGTTTGTGCGCATGCGCCAAAATTTCGGCTATGCCGGTGACTGTCGAAATGGCAGCGCCGCGGAGAGGAAAGACACACCAATTTGCATCTGAATAATAATAAATATAACGAACGTCCCGTTCATTTTGCTATCAAGTGCAATACAATGCCACCGGATGAAATTGAAAGAGTTTATTTTTTATTTTATTCGTCATATTTTTTGTGATAAAAATTCGATACTTCAAACAAATGTCGTTTTAGATCGTTGTTTGCTTTCCATTTCCATGCAATCATCAGCAAAAGGGCCAACTTAAGTTTTTTTTGTGTACTCCAGTTTCCTCAAACATGTCACTTACCACAGCATTTGAATGAGATATTAAAAAATATTATTACAGGATTTACGAGTTATTGCGAATAGGTTTGCGTTCCTTAGGTGGTGTTGTTTTTGAAGTTTCCGTCCGTACGTTATACATCATGTACGAACTGCGCGCCGTCAAAAACGATGTCACCGTGCACAGAAGGCCATGTTGGACCGTCCACATGGAGCACTAGCCCAGCTTGCTCCATGCAGAAAATCACGCTGTCCTATGGGTCAGCGGAAAAAAAACCCCCGTATTTTCGGCGGATACGTCCTTCTTTCTTTCTTGAACTGTCCTATTCGAAATAACTCGGAAATAGTATCATTATTTTTTATGTATTTTTTTACTCAATGGCATTGTCTTTAATTTATCCAGGAAAACTGGAGAAATATTTTTAAAATTCGATTGATTCTCGCAGGGTTTGAAGAATTTGCGGGGAAGAATTTTTCTCATAAAATCTCTTTTTTTTTAAGAGTAATTTTTACATTTGGACAATGTCAGCTCTTGACATGATTGTAAACTTCATATTTAAAGTTCTCAAATTTTAATGAGTTTAGGTCGTCTGTAACTTGTGGATGATTACCCGGTATGTGATATTGTTTTTGGCTGATCGACGGGTACGAAATGGCGCCATCTGTCGTCTGTACGATTTCAGAATCTTTTGGTCCATTACGCATACGGAAAAAAAACTAAGTGGTGCACAAAGACATGGGTATGAACATACATGAAAAGACCGCCTAAAAGCTCCATCGACGACATGCGAACTCTCCTGGTCCGTATATGCCGATGATTTCATCCTTTTCCTCAACACTGCACATGCACGCCATACCTCCAAACCGCTGCCGCCCTCCTCAACGACGTTTTCGTCAATATCGATCTCAAGATCAACCTTAAAGACAGAGCCGATGATATCAAACTTCACAACCATCAACCCCAACACCCTCTACCCCTCCTAGGTTATCCAAATCAAAAACACGAACATCAAAACTACCGAGACATTCAAGTACCTGGGCACATTATATCACATGCCCAACCCAACACCAGGGACATCGAAATCAGCTACCGGGTCAACAGCGCACGCACAAATTGCGCCCCTTACAAGGCAATGTTAGTAAATCATTGGATAAAATAATGTGACATTGCTAGTTCCATACCTTGGTAGCCTGATTAAAAGTACACTAACCTTATTCCAGCCAAAACTGGAACCCACTGAGGAGGTAAAGACAACATTTGGATGCTGTGTATAGGGACTTTCTACGCAGAATGGTCCGTGGTGGTTTCGCAAGCCAACGCAGCTTGATGAACAACACAAGTTTAACTTCACCAATGCCAATCTCACCAAATCTGCGGCACCTCTGACGTCACGACCTTTATCAGAGATCAGCAAGACAGTTACTTTTGTCATATCATCCGCGGAGTTTTGGTCCTCACCACGAATAAGCTGCTCTTCAATTCCGAAAAATATCAGAAACGACGCCGCCCCACCCCAACTCCCTTCCAACAAGCCTGTGCAAACCGACAATGTACAGAAGCCTAACTTGTCCATGAGCATTGAAGTTCCCGATACACAAGTATACCGGTATCCTGCCAATCGTTAAAATAATAAAGCTCTAAACCAAATGAAGGCATGTATGGCGGAAAAGTTGTTTTACTTTTTCTGCTGAGCAAATTGATATGACGGGATTCAATCGGGAAGTTACAATATTAATTTTCTTTTCTTTTTAAGAAAAAGAATATATGTAACAGATCATAATAACTGTTACATTCACCACAATGGGGGTTCAGATGATTATGTTGCAATGTTATGTCTTTGAAATATAAATTAGAAGTATTTTGTTGTACAGGGTGTCTATAAGAAAGACAAACAAAGGTATCATATCAGCAGGATATGAACTTAACGACCATTATTATGGCTTTATCATTAACTACGGATTTAGTGCTTCATGCAGGGCAACGCCTCCAAGATAATTGGAAATAAGCTTACTGCTCCCAAGTCTATGATAAAACCATAATAATGGTCAGTAGAAGTACATATTTTGGTGACATTATCCCAATGTTTTAGTGCTATCTTTTTGGCGGGGCACCATACATTTACATTTCATCTCTGTTTATTCTTGACTTGACAGTAAGATGGAAAGTCTTCCTCTGCAGTGGATTCCCAACGGTACATTTAGCGGGCTGTTCAATCTCTACTCGCTGTAAGTTTGATACGGTTTCTGTTTGTTTTCGATGTCACAGCTGACAGTGCAAACTGTATTTGCGTCATAATCTTTGGCATCAATTCGACTCTCTCCAAAGTTACCGTTAAGCGTTTTTCTTTCGAGTTAAGAGTAACATTCCTTAAAGAAGCTGTTAATCCCAGAAAATTTTAATCAGGATGTAATCAGTTTTGTTGTTGTTGATATTTTGATTTAACAAATATTACAAATGTTTATTCTAAAACTTCTGTGGGCTTAATAGAAGTACATGTGATCAAATAGCTTGTCTTTGGAGTGATCTCTGTTGTTTGCAAATAGCTGCTAGTGTACGCTCATATTCTATCGCACAATCTTCAGCTTGATGAGACAGTAATTTTGGCTGTAAGACATTCTTCGAGATCATCTGTCAGTGGCGTAGCCACGGGGGTGGGGGTGCTCCCTTAAATGAGCATTCGAACAGAGTCGTTCGATTTCGTTATTGGAGCAGTCTTTTCTATCAATAAGTTCATTCAAATTCAAATAGTCGTTTCGTTCATTCAAATTCGTCGAAGGTATCAGAAAGAGGTTGATCAAGAATTGGATTTAATCAACTGGTAAATAGTTTTCACATATCTGCATTCAAGTTACCGTCTGCACTCCGTGCAAAGTTACCGTTAACCATTTTCTTTCGAGTTTGAGTAACACTCCCTAAAGTAGCTGGTTAATCCCAAAAGACTTTAATCAGGAGGTAATCAGCATTTTTAAAAATTGTAACAGATAATAAAATGTTTGTCACAATTTTTTTGGCTTAATAGAAAAACATGTTATCAAATAAGGTTTTGCCCTTCACTGACGTATAAACAATCGCGTCAAATTGAACGATTTTTGTTATGACATTGCCAAGAAACCTACAATAACGAGCTTAAAAAAATATCACCTTAAGAAGAAATACATGTGATCAAAATTGCTGTCTTTGAAGTGATCTCTGTTGTTTGCAAATCACTGCTAATGTACGCTCACATTCTATCGCATAACTGACTTCAGCTTGAGGACACAGTGATTTTGGCTGTATGACATTCTTCTTCAAAGTGCAAAACGACCCACCAAAATGTGGCACGATGTGTCGCAAAAAATGTATTTGTTCGTGAATAAGCTTGTCACTTGGATAAAACTTGTGATAGTCCCTCGTACATTTCACACCCTATTGCTTCACAGCAATTTTGTCTCATAATAAGGTTTTTGTTTGATTTGACAGCGATATTCGTGATGTAGTTTTTTGCAAAATAAAACACAATAGTTTTTTTGCGAAAAAAATGAAGTAATGCAATGGGTCCGAATTATTGGACCTTTATTATAGCCCTACTTAGGCAAATTCTCAGGCCATATATTACGAAGAGATATAACGTTTTTGTGGTGATAAAAGCCTACCCGGCCGAGTGAATGGCGGATCCTTGATTTTTTTAAGCGGGTTGACGGAGGGTGTTGACTTCAAAACAGAGACAATTAAAAGAGGGACCAAATGTTCCAAAGCAAATGAATCGAGATCTTATGACGAGTGTTATTTAACGAATGTTTTGGATTCTTGGGATTTTTTCTCCCAGTTGGCATTTTCCAGCCTAACATCAACACAAATGACTTGGCCGGACGGAAGATGATGGTTAACCACCCTAACAATCCCACACACTCCACCACTGCCTAATGCCCCCATAAAAGCATGTTTTAAAAAATATATGGAATTACAAAGTACAGTTTTTTTTAAAACAAACTTTCAACAATTCGTTCTTTCTCTTCAGCACGCATTAAAAACAAAACACTTTTGTAATGCATATCAATATACGTTTCCAAGTTGCCTGATGAGGGTACCCTTGTGATCCGTCGATCACTGGACTAGAGTCCTGCCCTACAACAGCCTTGACTGGAGAAGACTAGACAGCAGCCCGTCACCAACAGTAGAACCCTGAATAATAAAAGCACACGTCTTCCCATTCTAAATACCAAATCTAAATGCAAAATATTTGATATATACTTTATATACTAACAATTCTCAAATTATGCAAACTCAGGCTACTCAACGGAGTCCATTTCTGCCTCGATGGCAGAAATAAATCAGTTTTAATCCGTCCAATTTTTTTTTACTACA